>NW_027485099.1:0-55525 GCF_050908995.1 Andrena cerasifolii | reverse complement strand
TCGTTGTTAAACAGTCACTGTCTCGAAACACCTGCGCCACTTCTCGCTCTTTCATTTGCTCTCCGGAGACGTTACATTGTGCCATCTTTTTCGACGGCATGTTCTCCTGTTACAAAGCACAATTTTGTGCATTCTGAAAATTTTCGCCAGATTTTGGCCAATATATCAGGAGAACATGAAGTGGAAAGAGGAATAATAAATTTCAGCTTCATAGGCATCGCCTTAAAGTTGCAAATAAGAGGTGCAGGCCTTTCAAGAGGCGTTCGAAAATTCTGCGCCTCTTCGTTAAACAGTCACTGTCTCGAAACGCCTGCGCCACTTCGCGCTCTTTGATTTGCTCTCCGGAGACGTTACTTTGTGCCATTTCTTTCGACGGCATGTTCTCCTGTTACAACGCCCAATTTTGTGTATTCTCGAAATTTTCGCCAGATTTTGGCCAATATATCAGGAGAACATGAAGTGGAAAGAGGTATACTATATTTCAGCTTCAAACGCATCTCCTTAAAGTTGCAATTAAGAGGCGCAGGCCTTTCAAGAGGCGTTCGAAAATTCTGCGTCTCGTTGTTAAACAGTCACTGTCTCGAAACACCTGCGCCACTTCTCGCTCTTTCATTTGCTCTCCGGAAGACGTTACTTTGTTCCATTTCTTTCGACGGCATGTTCTCCTGTTACATAGCCCAATTTTGTGTATTCTCGAAATTTTCGCCAGATTTTGGCCAATATATCAGGAGACATGAAGTGGAAAGAGGAATAATAAATTTCAGCTTCATAGGCATCGCCTTAAAGTTGCAAATAAGAGGCGCAGGCCTTTCAAGAGGCGTTCGAAAATTCTGCGCCTCTTCGTTAAACAGTCACTGTCTCGAAACATCTGCGCCACTTCTTGCACTTTGACTTGCTCTCCGGAGACGTTACATTGTGCCATCTTTTGAGACGGCATGTTCTCCTGTTACAAAGCACAATTTTGTGCATTCTGAAAATTTTCGCCAGATTTTGGCCAATATATCAGGAGAACATGAAGTGGAAAGAGGAATAATAAATTTCAGCTTCAAAGGCATCGCCTTAAAGTTGCAAATAAGAGGCGCATGCCTTTCAATAGGCGTTCAAAAATTCTGCGTCTCGTTGTTAAACAGTCACTGTCTCGAAACGTCTGCGCCACTTCTCGCTCTTTGATTTTCTCTCCGGAGACGTTACTTTGTGCCATCTCTTTCAACGGCATGTTCTCCTGTTACAAAGCCCAATTTTGTGCATTCTGAAAATTTTTCGCCAGATTTTGGCCAATATATCAGGAGAACATGAAGTGGAAAGTGGTATACTATATTTCAGCTTCAAAGGCATCGCCTTAAAGTTGCAAATAAGAGGCGCATGCCTTTCAATAGGCGTTCGAAAATTCTGCGTCTCGTTGTTAAACAGTCACTGTCTCGAAACACCTGCGCCACTTCTCGCTCTTTCATTTGCTCTCCGGGGACGTTACTTTGTGCCATCTCTTTCGACGGCATGTTCTCCTGTTACAAAGCCCAATTTTGTGTATTCTCGAAATTTTCGCCAGATTTTGGCCAATATATCAGGAGAACATGAAGTGGAAAAGGAATAATAAATTTCAGCTTCAAAGGCATCGCCTTAAAGTTGCAAATAAGAGGCGCATGCATTTCAATACGCGTTCGAAAATTCTGCGTCTCTTCGTTATACAGTCACTGTCTCGAAACATCTGCGCCACTTCTTGCACTTTGACTTGCTCTCCGGAGACGTTACATTGTGCCATCTTTTTCGACGGCATGTTCTCCTGTTACCAAGCACAATTTTGTGCATTCTGAAAATTTTCGCCAGATTTTGGCCAATATATCAGGAGAATATGAAGTCGAAAGAGGTATACTAAATTTCAGCTTCAAAGGCATCGCCTTAAAGTTGCAATTAAGAGGCGCAAGCCTTTCAAGAGGCGTTCGAAAATTCTGCGTGTCTTCGTTAAACAGTCACTGTCTCGAAACGTCTGCGCCACTTCTCGCCTCTTTGATTTTCTCTCCGGAGACGTTACTTTGCGCCATCTCTTTCAACGGCATGTTCTCCTGTTACAAAGCCCAATTTTGTGCATTCTGAAAATTTTTTCGCCAGATTTTGGCCAATATATCAGGAGAATATGAAGTCGAAAGAGGTATACTAAACTTCAGCTTCAAAGGCATCGCCTTAAAGTTGCAATTAAGAAGGCGCAAGCCTTTCAAGAGGCGTTCGAAAATTCTGCGTGTCTTCGTTAAACAGTCACTGTCTCGAAACGTCTGCGCCACTTCTCGCTCTTTGATTTTCTCTCCGGAGACGTTACTTTGTGCCATCTCTTTCAACGGCATGTTCTCCTGTTACAAAGCCCAATTTTGTGCATTCTGAAAATTTTTCGCCAGATTTTGGCCAATATATCAGGAGAACATGAAGTCGAAATAGGTACACTAAATTTCAGCTTCAAAGGCATCGCCTCAAAAGTTGCAATTAAGAGGCGCAGGCCTTTCAAGAGGGCGTTCGATAATTCTGCGTCTCGTTGTTAAACAGTCACTGTCTCGAAACACCTGCGCCACTTCTCGCTCTTTCATTTGCTCTCGGAGACGTTACATTGTGCCATCTTTTTCGACGGCATGTTCTCCTGTTACAAAGCACAATTTTAGTGCATTCTGAAATTTTCGCCAGATTTTGGCCAATATATCAGGAGAACATGAAGTGGAAAGAGGAATAATAAATTTCAGCTTCAAACGCATCTCCTTAAAGTTGCAATTAAGAGGCGCAGGCCTTTCAAGAGGCGTTCGAAAATTCTGCGTCTCGTTGTTAAACAGTCACTGTCTCGAAACACCTGCGCCACTTCTCGCTCTTTGATTTGCTCTCCGGAGACGTTACTTAGTGCCATTTCTTTCGACGGCATGTTCTCCTGTTACAAAGCCCAATTTTGTGTATTCTCGAAATTTTCGCCAGATTTTGGCCAATATATCAGGAGAACATGAAGTGGAAAGAGGAATAATAAATTTCAGCTTCAAAGGCATCGCCTTAAAGTTGCAAATAAGAGGCGCATGCTTTTCAATACGCGTTCGAAAATTCTGCGTCTCTTCGTTATACAGTCACTGTCTCGAAACATCTGCGCCACTTCTTGCACTTTGACTTGCTCTCCGGAGACGTTACATTGTGCCATCTTTTCGACGGCATGTTCTCCTGTTACCAAGCACAATTTTGTGCATTCTGAAAATTTTTCGCCAGATTTTGGCCAATATATCAGGAGAACATGAAGTCGAAATAGGTATACTAAATTTCAGCTTCAAAGGCATCGCCTCAAAAGTTGCAATTAAGAGGCGCAGGCCTTTCAAGAGGCGTTCGATAATTCTGCGTCTCGTTGTTAAACAGTCACTGTCTCGAAACACCTGCGCCACTTCTCGCTCTTTCATTTGCTCTCCGGAGACGTTACATTGTGCCATCTTTTTCGACGGCATGTTCTCCTGTTACAAAGCACAATTTTGTGCATTCTGAAAATTTTCGCCAGATTTTGGCCAATATATCAGGAGAACATGAAGTGGAAAGAGGAATAATAAATTTCAGCTTCATAGGCATCGCCTTAAAGTTGCAAATAAGAGGTGCAGGCCTTTCAAGAGGCGTTCGAAAATTCTGCGCCTCTTCTTTAAACAGTCACTGTCTCGAAACGCCTGCGCCACTTCGCGCTCTTTGATTTGCTCTCCAGGAGACGTTACTTTGTGCCATTTCTTTCGACGGCATGTTCTCCTGTTACAACGCCCCAATTTTGTGTATTCTCGAAATTTTCGCCAGATTTTGGCCAATATATCAGGAGAACATGAAGTGGAAAGAGGTATACTATATTTCAGCTTCAAACGCATCTCCTTAAAGTTGCAATTAAGAGGCGCAGGCCTTTCAAGAGGCGTTCGAAAATTCTGCGTCTCGTTGTTAAACAGTCACTGTCTCGAAACACCTGCGCCACTTCTCGCTCTTTCATTTGCTCTCCGGAGACGTTACTTTGTTCCATTTCTTTCGACGGCATGTTCTCCTGTTACATAGCCCAATTTTGTGTATTCTCGAAATTTTCGCCAGATTTTGGCCAATATATCAGGAGAACATGAAGTGGAAAGAGGAATAATAAATTTCAGCTTCATAGGCATCGCCTTAAAGTTGCAAATAAGAGGCGCAGGCCTTTCAAGAGGCGTTCGAAAATTCTGGCGCCTCTTCGTTAAACAGTCACTGTCTCGAAACATCTGCGCCACTTCTTGCACTTTGACTTGCTCTCCGGAGACGTTACATTGTGCCATCTTTTGAGACGGCATGTTCTCCTGTTACAAAGCACAATTTTGTGCATTCTGAAAATTTTCGCCAGATTTGGCCAATATATCAGGAGAACATGAAGTGGAAAGAGGAATAATAAATTTCAGCTTCAAAGGCATCGCCTTAAAGTTGCAAATAAGAGGCGCATGCCTTTCAATAGGCGTTCAAAAATTCTGCGTCTCGTTGTTAAACAGTCACTGTCTCGAAACGTCTGCGCCACTTCTCGCTCTTTGATTTTCTCTCCGGAGACGTTACTTTGTGCCATCTCTTTCAACGGCATGTTCTCCTGTTACAAAGCCCAATTTTGTGCATTCTGAAAATTTTTCGCCAGATTTTGGCCAATATATCAGGAGAACATGAAGTGGAAAGTGGTATACTATATTTCAGCTTCAAACGCATCGCCTTAAAGTTGCAAATAAGAGGCGCAGGCCTTTCAAGAGGCGTTCGAAAATTCTGCGTCTCGTTGTTAAACAGTCACTGTCTCGAAACACCTGCGCCACTTCTCGCTCTTTCATTTGCTCTCCGGAGACGTTACATTGTGCCATCTTTTTCGACGGCATGTTCTCCTGTTACAAAGCACAATTTTGTGCATTCTGAAAATTTTCGCCAGATTTTGGCCAATATATCAGGAGAATATGAAGTGGAAAGAGGTATACTAAATTTCAGCTTCAAAGGCATCGCCTTAAAGTTGCAAATAAGAGGCGCAGGCCTTTCAAGAGGCGTTCGATAATTCTGCGTCTCGTTGTTAAACAGTCACTGTCTCGAAACACCTGCGCCACTTCTCGCTCTTTCATTTGCTCTCCGGAGACGTTACATTGTGCCATCTTTTTCGACGGCATGTTCTCCTGTTACAAAGCACAATTTTGTGCATTCTGAAAATTTTCGCTAGATTTTGGCCAATATATCAGGATAATATGAAGTCGAAAGAGGTATACTAAATTTCAGCTTCAAATGCATCGCCTTAAAGTTGCAAATAAGAGGCGCAGGCCTTTCACGAGACGTTCGAAAATTCTGCGTCTCGTTGTTAAACAGTCACTGTCTCGAAACACCTGCGCCACTTCTCGCTCTTTCATTTGCTCTCCGGAGACGTTACTTTGTGCCATCTCTTTCGACGGCATGTTCTCCTGTTACAAAGCCCAATTTTGTGTATTCTCGAAATTTTCGCCAGATTTTGGCCATTATATCAGGAGAACATGAAGTGGAAAGAGGAATAATAAATTTCAGCTTCATAGGCATCGCCTTAAAGTTGCAAATAAGAGGCGCATGCCTTTCAAGAGGCGTTCGAAAATTCTGCGCCTCTTCGTTAAACAGTCACTGTCTCGAAACGTCTGCGCCACTTCGCGCTCTTTGATTTGCTCTCCGGAGACGTTACTTTGTGCCATTTCTTTCGACGGCATGTTCTCCTGTTACAACGCCCAATTTTGTGTATTCTCGAAATTTTCGCCAGATTTTGGCCAATATATCAGGAGAACATGAAGTGGAAAGAGGTATACTATATTTCAGCTTCAAACGCATCGCCTTAAAGTTGCAAATAAGAGGCGCAGGCCTTTCAAGAGGCGTTCAAAAATTCTGCGTCTCGTTGTTAAACAGTCACTGTCTCGAAACACCTGCGCCACTTCTTGCACTTTGACTTGCTCTCCGGAGACGTTACATTGTGCCATCTTTTTCGACGGCATGTTCTCCTGTTACAAAGCACAATTTTGTGCATTCTGAAAATTTTCGCCAGATTTTGGCCAATATATCAGGAGAATATGAAGTCGAAAGAGGTATACTAAATTTCAGCTTCAAAGGCATCGCCTTAAAGTTGCAATTAAGAGGCGCAAGCCTTTCAAGAGGCGTTCGAAAATTCTGCGTCTCGTTGTTAAACAGTCACTGTCTCGAATCGTCTGCGCCACTTCTCGCTCTTTGATTTTCTCTCCGGAGACGTTTCTTTGTGCCATCTCTTTCAACGGCATGTTCTAATGTTACAAAGCCCAATTTTGTGCATTCTCAAAATTTTTCGCCAGATTTTGGCCAATATAACAGGAGAACATGAAGTCGAAATAGGTATACTAAATTTCAGCTTCAAAGGCATCGCCTCAAAAGTTGCAATTAAGAGGCGCAGGCCTTTCAAGAGGCGTTCGATAATTCTGCGTCTCGTTGTTAAACAGTCACTGTCTCGAAACACCTGCGCCACTTCCCGCTCTTTCATTTGCTCTCCGGAGACGTTACATTGTGCCATCTTTTTCGACGGCATGTTCTCCTGTTACAACGCCCAATTTTGTGTATTCTCGAAATTTTCGCCAGATTTTGGCCAATATATCAGGAGAACATGAAGTGGAAAGAGGTATACTATATTTCAGCTTCAAACGCATCGCCTTAAAGTTGCAAATAAGAGGCGCAGGCCTTTCAAGAGGCGTCCGAAAATTCTGCGTCTCGTTGTTAAACAGTCACTGTCTCGAAACGTCTGCGCCACTTCGCGCTCTTTGATTTGCTCTCCGGAGACGTTACTTTGTGCCATTTCTTTCGACGGCATGTTCTCCTGTTACAACGCCCAATTTTGTGTATTCTCGAAATTTTCGCCAGATTTTGGCCAATATATCAGGAAAATATGAAGTCGAAAGAGGTATACTAAATTTCAGCTTCAAACGCATCGCCTTAAAGCTGCAAATAAGAGGCGCAGGCCTTTCAAGAGGCGTTCGAAAATTCTGCGTCTCGTTGTTAAACAGTCACTGTCTCGAAACACCTGCGCCACTTCTCGCTCTTTCATTTGCTCTCCGGAGACGTTACTTTGTTCCATTTCTTTCGACGGCATGTTCTCCTGTTACATAGCCCAATTTTGTGTATTCTCGAAATTTTCGCCAGATTTTGGCCAATATATCAGGAGAAAATGAAGTGGAAAGAGGTATACTAAATTTCAGCTTCAAAGGCATCGCCTTAAAGTTGCAAACAAGGGGCGCATGCCTTTCAAGTGGCGTTCGAAAATTCTGCGTCTCTTCGTTAAACAGTCACTGTCTCGAAACATCTGCGTCACTTCTTGCACTTTGACTTGCTCTCCGGAGACGTTACATTGTGCCATCTTTTTCGACGGCATGTTCTCCTGTTACAAAGCACAATTTTGTGCATTCTGAAAATTTTCGCCAGATTTTGGCCAATATATCAGGAGAATATGAAGTCGAAAGAGGAATAATAAATTTCAGCTTCAAAGGCATCGCCTTAAAGTTGCAAATAAGAGGCGCATGCTTTTCAATAGGCGTTCGAAAATTCTGTGTCTCGTTGTTAAACAGTCACTGTCTCGAAACACCTGCGCCACTTCTCGCTCTTTCATTTGCTCTCCAGAGACGTTACTTTGTGCCATCTCTTTCAACGGCATGTTCTCCTGTTACAAAGCCCAATTTTGTGCATTCTGAAAATTTTTCGCCAGATTTTGGCCAATATATCAGGAGAACATGAAGTCGAAATAGGTATACTAAATTTCAGCTTCAAAGGCATCGCCTCAAAAGTTGCAATTAAGAGGCGCAGGCCTTTCAAGAGGCGTTCGATAATTCTGCGTCGCGTTGTTAAACAGTCACTGTCTCGAAACACCTGCGCCACTTCTCGCTCTTTCATTTGCTCTCCGGAGACGTTACATTGTGCCATCTTTTTCGACGGCATGTTCTCCTGTTACAAAGCACAATTTTGTGTATTCTCGAAATTTTCGCCAGATTTTGGCCAATATATCAGGAGAACATGAAGTGGAAAGAGGTATACTATATTTCAGCTTCAAACGCATCGCCTTAAAGCTGCAAATAAGAGGCGCAGGCCTTTCAAGAGGCGTTCGAAAATTCTGCGCCTCTTCGTTAAACAGTCACTGTCTCGAAACGTCTGCGCCACTTCGCGCTCTTTGATTTGCTCTCCGGAGACGTTACTTTGTGCCATTTCTTTCGACGGCATGTTCTCCTGTTACAAAGCACAATTTTGTGCATTCTGAAAATTTTCGCCAGATTTTGGCCAATATATCAGGAGAATATGAAGTCGAAAGAGGTATACTGAATTTCAGCTTCAAAGGCATCGCCTTAAAGTTGCAAATAAGAGGCGCAGGCCTTTCACGAGACGTTCGAAAATTCTGCGTCTCGTTGTTATACAGTCACTGTCTCGAAACACCTGCGCCACTTCTCGCTCTTTCATTTGCTCTCCGGAGACGTTACATTGTGCCATCTTTTTCGACGGCATGTTCTCCTGTTACAAAGCACAATTTTGTGCATTCTGAAAATTTTTCGCCAGATTTTGGCCAATATATCAGGAGAACATGAAGTCGAAATAGGTATACTAAATTTCAGCTTCAAAGGCATCGCCTCAAAAGTTGCAATTAAGAGGCGCAGGCCTTTCAAGAGGCGTTCGATAATTCTGCGTCGCGTTGTTAAACAGTCACTGTCTCGAACCATCTGCGCCACTTCGCGCTCTTTGATTTGCTCTCCGGAGACGTTACATTGTGCCATCTTTTTCGACGGCATGTTCTCCTGTTACAAAGCACAATTTTGTGTATTCTCGAAATTTTCGCCAGATTTTGGCCAATATATCAGGAGAACATGAAGTGGAAAGAGGTATACTAAATTTCAGCTTCAAAGGCATCGCCTTAAAGTTGCAAATAAGGGGCGCATGCCTTTCAAGAGGCGTTCGAAAATTCTGCGTCTCTTCGTTAAACAGTCACTGACTCGAGACATCTGCGCCACTTCTTGCACTTTGACTTGCTCTCCGGAGACGTTACATTGTGCCATCTTTTTCGACGGCATGTTCTCCTGTTACAACGCCCAATTTTGTGTATTCTCGAAATTTTCGCCAGATTTTGGCCAATATATCAGGAGAACATGAAGTGGAAAGAGGAATAATAAATTTCAGCTTCAAAGGCATCGCCTTAAAGTTGCAAATAAGAGGCGTATGCCTTTCAATAGGCGTTCGAAAATTCTGCGTCTCGTTGTTAAACAGTCACTGTCTCGAAACACCTGCGCCACTTCTCGCTCTTTCATTTGCTCTCCGGAGACGTTACTTTGTGCCATCTCTTTCAACGGCATGTTCTCCTGTTACAAAGCCCAATTTTGTGCATTCTGAAAATTTTTCGCCAGATTTTGGCCAATATATCAGGAGAACATGAAGTCGAAATAGGTATACTAAATTTCAGCTTCAAAGGCATCGCCTCAAAAGTTGCAATTAAGAGGCGCAGGCCTTTCAAGAGGCGTTCGATCATTCTGCGTCGCGTTGTTAAACAGTCACTGTCTCGAAACACCTGCGCCACTTCTCGCTCTTTCATTTGCTCTCCGGAGACGTTACATTGTGCCATCTTTTTCGACGGCATGTTCTCCTGTTACAAAGCACAATTTTGTGTATTCTCGAAATTTTCGCCAGATTGTGGCCAATATATCAGGAGGACATGAAGTGGAAAGAGGTATACTAAATTTCAGCTTCAAAGGCATCGCCTTAAAGTTGCAAATAAGGGGCGCATGCCTTTCAAGAGGCGTTCGAAAATTCTGCGTCTCTTCGTTAAACAGTCACTGTCTCGAGACATCTGCGCCACTTCTTGCACTTTGACTTGCTCTCCGGAGACGTTACATTGTGCCATCTTTTTCGACGGCATGTTCTCCTGTTACAAAGCACAATTTTGTGCATTCTGAAAATTTTCGCCAGATTTTGGCCAATATATCAGGAGAATATGAAGTGGAAAGAGGTATACTAAATTTCAGCTTCAAAGGCATCGCCTTAAAGTTGCAAATAAGAGGCGCAGGCCTTTCAAGAGGCGTTCGATAATTCTGCGTCTCGTTGTTAAACAGTCACTGTCTCGAAACACCTGCGCCACTTCTCGCTCTTTCATTTGCTCTCCGGAGACGTTACATTGTGCCATCTTTTTCGACGGCATGTTCTCCTGTTACAAAGCACAATTTTGTGCATTCTGAAAATTTTCGCTAGATTTTGGCCAATATATCAGGAAAATATGAAGTCGAAAGAGGTATACTAAATTTCAGCTTCAAATGCATCGCCTTAAAGTTGCAAATAAGAGGCGCAGGCCTTTCACGAGACGTTCGAAAATTCTGCGTCTCGTTGTTAAACAGTCACTGTCTCGAAACACCTGCGCCACTTCTCGCTCTTTCATTTGCTCTCCGGAGACGTTACTTTGTGCCATCTCTTTCGACCGCATGTTCTCCTGTTACAAAGCCCAATTTTGTGTATTCTCGAAATTTTCGCCAGATTTTGGCCATTATATCAGGAGAACATGAAGTGGAAAGAGGAATAATAAATTTCAGCTTCATAGGCATCGCCTTAAAGTTGCAAATAAGAGGCGCATGCCTTTCAAGAGGCGTTCGAAAATTCTGCGCCTCTTCGTTAAACAGTCACTGTCTCGAAACGTCTGCGCCACTTCGCGCTCTTTGATTTGCTCTCCGGAGACGTTACTTTGTGCCATTTCTTTCGACGGCATGTTCTCCTGCTACAACGCCCAATTTTGTGTATTCTCGAAATTTTCGCCAGATTTTGGCCAATATATCAAGAGAACATGAAGTGGAAAGAGGTATACTATATTTCAGCTTCAAACGCATCGCCTTAAAGTTGCAAATAAGAGGCGCAGGCCTTTCAAGAGGCGTTCAAAAATTCTGCGTCTCGTTGTTAAACAGTCACTGTCTCGAAACACCTGCGCCACTTCTTGCACTTTGACTTGCTCTCCGGAGACGTTACATTGTGCCATCTTTTTCGACGGCATGTTCTCCTGTTACAAAGCACAATTTTGTGCATTCTGAAAATTTTCGCTAGATTTTGGCCAATATATCAGGAAAATATGAAGTCGAAAGAGGTATACTAAATTTCAGCTTCAAATGCATCGCCTTAAAGTTGCAAATAAGAGGCGCAGGCCTTTCACGAGACGTTCGAAAATTCTGCGTCTCGTTGTTAAACAGTCACTGTCTCGAAACACCTGCGCCACTTCTCGCTCTTTCATTTGCTCTCCGGAGACGTTACTTTGTGCCATCTCTTTCGACCGCATGTTCTCCTGTTACAAAGCCCAATTTTGTGTATTCTCGAAATTTTCGCCAGATTTTGGCCATTATATCAGGAGAACATGAAGTGGAAAGAGGAATAATAAATTTCAGCTTCATAGGCATCGCCTTAAAGTTGCAAATAAGAGGCGCATGCCTTTCAAGAGGCGTTCGAAAATTCTGCGCCTCTTCGTTAAACAGTCACTGTCTCGAAACGTCTGCGCCACTTCGCGCTCTTTGATTTGCTCTCCGGAGACGTTACTTTGTGCCATTTCTTTCGACGGCATGTTCTCCTGTTACAACGCCCAATTTTGTGTATTCTCGAAATTTTCGCCAGATTTTGGCCAATATATCAGGAGAACATGAAGTGGAAAGAGGTATACTATATTTCAGCTTCAAACGCATCGCCTTAAAGTTGCAAATAAGAGGCGCAGGCCTTTCAAGAGGCGTTCGAAAATTCTGCGTCTCGTTGTTAAATAGTCACTGTCTCGAAACATCTGCGCCACTTCTTGCACTTTGACTTGCTCTCCGGAGACGTTACATTGTGCCATCTTTTTCGACGGCATGTTCTCCTGTTACAAAGCCCAATTTTGTGTATTCTCGAAATTTTCGCCAGATTTTGGCCAATATATCAGGAGAACATGAAGTGGAAAGAGGAATAATAAATTTCAGCTTCATAGGCATTGCCTTAAAGTGGCAAATAAGAGGCGCAGGACTTTCAAGAGGCGTTCGAAAATTCTGCGCCTCTTCGTTAAACAGTCACTGTCTCGAAACGTCTGCGCCACTTCTCGCTCTTTGATTTTCTCTCCGGAGACGTTACTTTGTGCCATCTCTTTCAACGGCATGTTCTCCTGTTACAAAGCACAATTTTGTGCATTCTGAAAATTTTCGCCAGATTTTGGCCAATATATCAGGAGAATATGAAGTCGAAAGAGGTATACTAAATTTCAGCTTCAAATGCATCGCCTTAAAGCTGCAAATAAGAGGCGCAGGCCTTTCAAAAGGCGTTCGAAAATTCTGCGTCTCGTTGTTAAACAGTCACTGTCTCGAAACACCTGCGCCACTTCTCGCTCTTTCATTTGCTCTCCGGAGACGTTACTTTGTGCCATCTCTTTCGACGGCATGTTCTCCTGTTACAAAGCCCAATTTTGTGTATTCTCGAAATTTTCGCCAGATTTTGGCCAATATATCAGGAGAACATGAAGTGGAAAGAGGTATACTATATTTCAGCTTCAAACGCATCGCCTTAAAGTTGCAAATAAGAGGCGCAGGCCTTTCAAGAGGCGTTCAAAAATTCTGCGTCTCGTTGTTAAACAGTCACTGTCTCGAAACACCTGCGCCACTTCTTGCACTTTGACTTGCTCTCCGGAGACGTTACATTGTGCCATCTTTTTCGACGGCATGTTCTCCTGTTACAAAGCCCAATTTTGTGTATTCTCGAAATTTTCGCCAGATTTTGGCCAATATATCAGGAGAACATGAAGTGGAAAGAGGAATAATAAATTTCAGCTTCATAGGCATCGCCTTAAAGTGGCAAATAAGAGGCGCAGGACTTTCAAGAGGCGTTCGAAAATTCTGCGCCTCTTCGTTAAACAGTCACTGTCTCGAAACGTCTGCGCCACTTCTCGCTCTTTGATTTTCTCTCCGGAGACGTTACTTTGTGCCATCTCTTTCAACGGCATGTTCTCCTGTTACAAAGCACAATTTTGTGCATTCTGAAAATTTTCGCCAGATTTTGGCCAATATATCAGGAGAATATGAAGTCGAAAGAGGTATACTAAATTTCAGCTTCATAGGCATCGCCTTAAAGTTGCAAATAAGAGGCGCATGCCTTTCAAGAGGCGTTCGAAAATTCTGCGCCTCTTCGTTAAACAGTCACTGTCTCGAAACGTCTGCGCCACTTCGCGCTCTTTGATTTGCTCTCCGGAGACGTTACTTTGTGCCATTTCTTTCGACGGCATGTTCTCCTGTTACAACGCCCAATTTTGTGTATTCTCGAAATTTTCGCCAGATTTTGGCCAATATATCAGGAGAACATGAAGTGGAAAGAGGTATACTATATTTCAGCTTCAAACGCATCGCCTTAAAGTTGCAAATAAGAGGCGCAGGCCTTTCAAGAGGCGTTCAAAAATTCTGCGTCTCGTTGTTAAACAGTCACTGTCTCGAAACACCTGCGCCACTTCTTGCACTTTGACTTGCTCTCCGGAGACGTTACATTGTGCCATCTTTTTCGACGGCATGTTCTCCTGTTACAAAGCACAATTTTGTGCATTCTGAAAATTTTCGCCAGATTTTGGCCAATATATCAGGAGAATATGAAGTCGAAAGAGGTATACTAAATTTCAGCTTCAAAGGCATCGCCTTAAAGTTGCAATTAAGAGGCGCAAGCCTTTCAAGAGGCGTTCGAAAATTCTGCGTCTCGTTGTTAAACAGTCACTGTCTCGAAACGTCTGCGCCACTTCTCGCTCTTTGATTTTCTCTCCGGAGACGTTTCTTTGTGCCATCTCTTTCAACGGCATGTTCTCCTGTTACAAAGCCCAATTTTGTGCATCCTGAAAATTTTTCGCCAGATTTTGGCCAATATAACAGGAGAACATGAAGTCGAAATAGGTATACTAAATTTCAGCTTCAAAGGCATCGCCTCAAAAGTTGCAATTAAGAGGCGCAGGCCTTTCAAGAGGCGTTCGATAATTCTGCGTCTCGTTGTTAAACAGTCACTGTCTCGAAACACCTGCGCCACTTCCCGCTCTTTCATTTGCTCTCCGGAGACGTTACATTGTGCCATCTTTTTCGACGGCATGTTCTCCTGTTACAAAGCACAATTTTGTGCATTCTGAAAATTTTCGCCACATTTTGGCCAATATATCAGGAAAATATGAAGTCGAAAGAGGTATACTAAATTTCAGCTTCAAATGCAACGCCTTAAAGCTGCAAATAAGAGGCGCAGGCCTTTCAAGAGGCGTTCGAAAATTCTGCGTCTCGTTGTTAAACAGTCACTGTCTCGAAACACCTGCGCCACTTCTCGCTCTTTCATTTGCTCTCCGGAGACGTTACATTGTGCCATCTTTTTCGACGGCATGTTCTCCTGTTACAAAGCAGAATTTTGTGCATTCTGAAAATTTTCGCTAGATTTTGGCCAATATATCAGGAAAATATGAAGTCGAAAGAGGTATACTAAATTTCAGCTTCAAATGCATCGCCTTAAAGCTGCAAATAAGAGGCGCAGGCCTTTCAAGAGGCGTTCGAAAATTCTGCGTCTCTTCGTTAAACAGTCACTGTCTCGAAACGTCTGCGCCACTTCGCGCTCTTTGATTTGCTCTCCGGAGACGTTACTTTGTGCCATTTCTTTCGACGGCATGTTCTCCTGTTACAACGCCCAATTTTGTGTATTCTCGAAATTTTCGCCAGATTTTGGCCAATATATCAGGAGAACATGAAGTGGAAAGAGGTATACTATATTTCAGCTTCAAACGCATCGCCTTAAAGTTGCAAATAAGAGGCGCAGGCCTTTCAAGAGGCGTTCGAAAATTCTGCGTCTCGTTGTTAAACAGTCACTGTCTCGAAACGTCTGCGCCACTTCGCGCTCTTTCATTTGCTCTCCGGAGACGTTACATTGTGCCATCTTTTTCGACGGCATGTTCTCCTGTTACAAAGCACAATTTTGTGCATTCTGAAAATTTTCGCCACATTTTGGCCAATATATCAGGAAAATATGAAGTCGAAAGAAGTATACTAAATTTCAGCTTCAAATGCAACGCCTTAAAGCTGCACATAAGAGGCGCAGGCCTTTCAAGAGGCGTTCGAAAATTCTGCGTCTCGTTGTTAAACAGTCACTGTCTCGAAACACCTGCGCCACTTCTCGCTCTTTCATTTGCTCTCCGGAGACGTTACATTGTGCCATCTTTTTCGACGGCATGTTCTCCTGTTACAAAGCAGAATTTTGTGCATTCTGAAAATTTTCGCTAGATTTTGGCCAATATATCAGGAAAATATGAAGTCGAAAGAGGTATACTAAATTTCAGCTTCAAATGCATCGCCTTAAAGCTGCAAATAAGAGGCGCAGGCCTTTCAAGAGGCGTTCGAAAATTCTGCGTCTCTTCGTTAAACAGTCACTGTCTCGAAACGTCTGCGCCACTTCGCGCTCTTTGATTTGCTCTCCGGAGACGTTACTTTGTGCCATTTCTTTCGACGGCATGTTCTCCTGTTACAACGCCCAATTTTGTGTATTCTCGAAATTTTCGCCAGATTTTGGCCAATATATCAGGAGAACATGAAGTGGAAAGAGGTATACTATATTTCAGCTTCAAACGCATCGCCTTAAAGTTGCAAATAAGAGGCGCAGGCCTTTCAAGAGGCGTTCGAAAATTCTGCGTCTCGTTGTTAAACAGTCACTGTCCCGAAACGTCTGCGCCACTTCGCGCTCTTTGATTTTCTCTCCGGAGACGTTACTTTGTGCCATCTCTTTCAACGGCATGTTCTCCTGTTACAAAGCACAATTTTGTGCATTCTGAAAATTTTCGCCAGATTTTGGCCAATATATCAGGAGAATATGAAGTCGAAAGAGGTATACTAAATTTCAGCTTCATAGGCATCGCCTTAAAATTGCAATTAAGAGGCGCAAGCCTTTCAAGAGGCGTTCGAAAATTCTGCGTGTCTTCGTTAAACAGTCACTGTCTCGAAACGTCTGCGCCACTTCTCGCTCTTTGATTTTCTCTCCGGAGACGTTTCTTTGTGCCATCTCTTTCAACGGCATGTTCTCCTGTTACAAAGCCCAATTTTGTGTATTCTCGAAATTTTCGCCAGATTTTGGCCAATATATCAGGAGAACATGAAGTGGAAAGAGGTATACTATATTTCAGCTTCAAACGCATCGCCTTAAAGTTGCAAATAAGAGGCGCAGGCCTTTCAAGAGGCGTTCGAAAATTCTGCGTCTCGTTGTTAAACAGTCACTGTCTCGAAACGTCTGCGCCACTTCGCGCTCTTTGATTTGCTCTCCGGAGACGTTACTTTGTGCCATTTCTTTCGACGGCATGTTCTCCTGTTACAACGCCCAATTTTGTGTATTCTCGAAATTTTCGCCAGATTTTGGCCAATATATCAGGAGAACATGAAGTGGAAAGAGGTATACTATATTTCAGCTTCAAACGCATCGCCTTAAAGTTGCAAATAAGAGGCGCAGGCCTTTCAAGAGGCGTTCGAAAATTCTGCGTCTCGTTGTTAAACAGTCACTGTCCCGAAACGTCTGCGCCACTTCGCGCTCTTTGATTTTCTCTCCGGAGACGTTACTTTGTGCCATCTCTTTCAACGGCATGTTCTCCTGTTACAAAGCACAATTTTGTGCATTCTGAAAATTTTCGCCAGATTTTGGCCAATATATCAGGAGAATATGAAGTCGAAAGAGGTATACTAAATTTCAGCTTCATAGGCATCGCCTTAAAATTGCAATTAAGAGGCGCAAGCCTTTCAAGAGGCGTTCGAAAATTCTGCGTGTCTTCGTTTAAACAGTCACTGTCTCGAAACGTCTGCGCCACTTCTCGCTCTTTGATTTTCTCTCCGGAGACGTTACTTTGTACCATCTCTTTCAACGGCATGTTCTCCTGTTACAAAGCCCAATTTTGTGCATTCTGAAAATTTTTCGCCAGATTTTGGCCAATATATCAGGAGAACATGAAGTCGAAATAGGTATACTAAATTTCAGCTTCAAAGGCATCGCCTCAAAAGTTGCAATTAAGAGGCGCAGGCCTTTCAAGAGGCGTTCGATAATTCTGCGTCTCGTTGTTAAACAGTCACTGTCTCGAAACACCTGCGCCACTTCTCGCTCTTTCATTTGCTCTCCGGAGACGTTACTTTGTTCCATTTCTTTCGACGGCATGTTCTCCTGTTACATAGACCAATTTTGTGTATTCTCGAAATTTTCGCCAGATTTTGGCCAATATATCAGGAGAACATGAAGTGGAAAGAGGAATAATAAATTTCAGCTTCATAGGCATCGCCTTAAAGTTGCAAATAAGAGGCGCAGGCCTTTCAAGAGGCGTTCGAAAATTCTGCGTCTCGTTGTTAAACAGTCACTGTCTCGAAACACCTGCGCCACTTCTCGCTCTTTCATTTGCTCTCCGGAGACATTACATTGTGCCATCTTTTTCGACGGCATGGTCTCCTGTTACAAAGCAGAATTTTGTGCATTCTGAAAATTTTCGCTAGATTTTGGCCAATATATCAGGAAAATATGAAGTCGAAAGAGGTATACTAAATTTCAGCTTCAAATGCATCGCCTTAAAGCTGCAAATAAGAGGCGCAGGCCTTTCAAGAGGCGTTCGAAAATTCTGCGCCTCTTCGTTAAACAGTCACTGTCTCGAAACGTCTGCGCCACTTCGCGCTCTTTGATTTGCTCTCCGGAGACGTTGCTTTGTGCCATCTCTTTCGACGGCATGTTCTCCTGTTACAAAGCCCAATTTTGTGTATTCTCGAAATATTCGCCAGATTTTGGCCAATATATCAGGAGAACATGAAGTGGAAAGAGGAATAATAAATTTCAGCTTCATAGGCATCGCCTTAAAGTTGCAAATAAGAGGCGCATGCCTTTCAAGAGGCGTTCGAAAATTCTGCGTCTCTTCGTTAAACAGTCACTGTCTCGAAACATCTGCTCCACATCTCGCTCTTTCATTTGCTCTCCGGAGACGTTACTTTGTGCCATCTCTTTCGACGGCATGTTCTCCTGTTACAAAGCCCAATTTTGTGTATTCTCGAAATTTTTGCCAGATTTTGGCCAATATATCAGGAGAACATGAAGTGGAAAGAGGAATAATAAATTTCAGCTTCAAAGGCATCGCCTTAAAGTTGCAAATAAGAGGCGCATGCTTTTCAATACGCGTTCAAAAATTCTGCGTCTCGTTGTTAAACAGTCACTGTCTCGAAACACCTGCGCCACTTCTCGCTCTTTCATTTGCTCTCCGGAGACGTTACTTTGTTCCATTTCTTTCGACGGCATGTTCTCCTGTTACATAGCCCAATTTTGTGTATTCTCGAAATTTTCGCCAGATTTTGGCCTATATATCAGGAGAAAATGAAGTTGAAAGACGTATACTAAATTTCAGCTTCAAAGGCATCGCCTTAAAGTTGCAAATAAGGGGCGCATGCCTTTCAGGAGGCGTTCGAAAATTCTGCGTCTCTTCGTTAAACAGTCACTGTCTCGAAACATCTGCGCCACTTCTTGCACTTTGACTTGCTCTCCGGAGACGTTACATTGTGCCATCTTTTTCGACGGCATGTTCTCCTGTTACAAAGCACAATTTTGTGCATTCTGAAAATTTTCGCCAGATTTTGGCCAATATATCAGGAGAATATGAAGTCGAAAGAGGTATACTAAATTTCAGCTTCATAGGCATCGCCTTAAAGTTGCAATTAAGAGGCGCAAGCCTTTCAAGAGGCGTTCGAAAATTCTGCGTGTCTTCGTTAAACAGTCACTGTCTCGAAACGTCTGCGCCACTTCTCGCTCTATGATTTTCTCTCCGGAGACGTTACTTTGTGCCATCTCTTTCGACGGCATGTTCTCCTGTTACAAAGCCCAATTTTGTGTATTCTCGAAATTTTTGCCAGATTTTGGCCAATATATCAGGAGAACATGAAGTGGAAAGAGGAATAATAAATTTCAGCTTCAAAGGCATCGCCTTAAAGTTGCAAATAAGAGGCGCATGCTTTTCAATACACGTTCGAAAATTCTGCGTCTCGTTGTTAAACAGTCACTGTCTCGAAACACCTGCGCCACTTCTCGATCTTTCATTTGCTCTCCGGAGACGTTACTTTGTTCCATTTCTTTCGACGGCATGTTCTCCTGTTACATAGCCCAATTTTGTGTATTCTCGAAATTTTCGCCAGATTTTGGCCTATATATCAGGAGAAAATGAAGTGGAAAGACGTATACTAAATTTCAGCTTCAAAGGCATCGCCTTAAAGTTGCAAATAAGGGGCGCATGCCTTTCAGGAGGCGTTCGAAAATTCTGCGTCTCGTTGTTAAACAGTCACTGTCTCGAAACACCTGCGCCACTTCTCGCTATTTCATTTGCTCTCCGGAGACGTTACTTTGTGCCATCTCTTTCGACGGCATGTTCTCCTGTTACAAAGCCCAATTTTGTGTATTCTCGAAATTTTCGCCAGATTTTGGCCAATATATCAGGAGAACATGAAGTGGAAAGAGGAATAATAAATTTCAGCTTCATAGGCATCGCCTTAAAGTTGCAAATAAGAGGCGCATGCCTTTCAAGAGGCGTTCGAAAATTCTGCGCCTCTTCGTTAAACAGTCACTGCCTCGAAACGTCTGCGCCACTTCTCGCTCTTTGATTTGCTCTCCGGAGACGTTACTTTGTGCCATTTCTTTCGACGGCATGTTCTCCTGTTACAACGCCCAATTTTGTGTATTCTCGAAATTTTCGCCAGATTTTGGCCAATATATCAGGAGAACATGAAGTGGAAAGAGGTATACTATATTTCAGCTTCAAACGCATCGCCTTAAGGTTGCAAATAAGAGGCGCAGGCCTTTCAAGAGGCGTTCAAAAATTCTGCGTCTCGTTGTTAAACAGTCCCTGTCTCGAAACACCTGCGCCACTTCTTGCACTTTGACTTGCTCTCCGGAGACGTTACATTGTGCCATCTTTTTCGACGGCATGTTCTCCTGTTACAAAGCACAATTTTGTGCATTCTGAAAATTTTCGCCAGATTTTGGCCAATATATCAGGAGAATATGAAGTCGAAAGAGGTATACTAAATTTCAGCTTCAAAGGCATCGCCTTAAAGTTGCAAATAAGAGGCGCAGGCCTTTCACGAGGCGTTCGAAAATTCTGCGTCTCGTTGTTAAACAGTCACTGTCTCGAAACGTCTGCGCCACTTCTCGCTCTTTGATTTTCTCTCCGGAGACGTTCTTTGTGCCATCTCTTTCAACGGCATGTTCTCCTGTTACAAAGCCCAATTTTGTGCATTCTGAAAATTTTTCGCCAGATTTTGGCCAATATATCAGGAGAACATGAAGTCGAAATAGGTATACTAAATTTCAGCTTCAAAGGCATCGCCTCAAAAGTTGCAATTAAGAGGCGCAGGCCTTTCAAGAGGTGTTCGATAATTCTGCGTCTCGTTGTTAAACAGTCACTGTCTCGAAACACCTGCGCCACTTCTCGCTCTTTCATTTGCTCTCCGGAGACGTTACATTGTGCCATCTTTTTCGACGGCATGTTCTCCTGTTACAAAGCAGAATTTTGTGCATTCTGAAAATTTTCGCTAGATTTTGGCCAATATATCAGGAAAATATGAAGTGGAAAGAGGTATACTATATTTCAGCTTCAAACGCATCGCCTTAAAGTTGCAAATAAGAGGCGCAGGCCTTTCAAGAGGCGTTCGAAAATTCTGCGTCTCGTTGTTAAACAGTCACTGTCTCGAAACGTCTGCGCCACTTCGCGCTCTTTGATTTGCTCTCCGGAGACGTTACTTTGTGCCATTTCTTTCGACGGCATGTTCTCCTGTTACAACGCCCAATTTTGTGTATTCTCGAAATTTTCGCCAGATTTTGGCCAATATATCAGGAGAACATGAAGTGGAAAGAGGTATACTATATTTCAGCTTCAAACGCATCGCCTTAAAGTTGCAAATAAGAGGCGCAGGTCATTCAAGAGGCGTTCGAAAATTCTGCGTCTCGTTGTTAAACAGTCACTGTCTCGAAACAACTGCGCCACTTCTCGCTATTTCATTTGCTCTCCGGAGACGTTACTTTGTGCCATCTCTTTCGACGGCATGTTCTCCTGTTACAAAGCCCAATTTTGTGTATTCTCGAAATTTTCGCCAGATTTTGGCCAATATATCAGGAGAACATGAAGTGGAAAGAGGAATAATAAATTTCAGCTTCATAGGCATCGCCTTAAAGTTGCAAATAAGAGGCGCATGCCTTTCAAGAGGCGTTCGAAAATTCTGCGCCTCTTCGTTAAACAGTCACTGCCTCGAAACGTCTGCGCCACTTCTCGCTCTTTGATTTGCTCTCCGGAGACGTTACTTTGTGCCATTTCTTTCGACGGCATGTTCTCCTGTTACAACGCCCAATTTTGTGTATTCTCGAAATTTTCGCCAGATTTTGGCCAATATATCAGGAGAACATGAAGTGGAAAGAGGTATACTATATTTCAGCTTCAAACGCATCGCCTTAAGGTTGCAAATAAGAGGCGCAGGCCTTTCAAGAGGCGTTAAAAAATTCTGCGTCTCGTTGTTAAACAGTCCCTGTCTCGAAACACCTGCGCCACTTCTTGCACTTTGACTTGCTCTCCGGAGACGTTACATTGTGCCATCTTTTTCGACGGCATGTTCTCCTGTTACAAAGCACAATTTTGTGCATTCTGAAAATTTTCGCCAGATTTTGGCCAATATATCAGGAGAATATGAAGTCGAAAGAGGTATACTAAATTTCAGCTTCAAAGGCATCGCCTTAAAGTTGCAAATAAGAGGCGCAGGCCTTTCACGAGGCGTTCGAAAATTCTGCGTCTCGTTGTTAAACAGTCACTGTCTCGAAACGTCTGCGCCACTTCTCGCTCTTTGATTTTCTCTCCGGAGACGTTCTTTGTGCCATCTCTTTCAACGGCATGTTCTCCTGTTACAAAGCCCAATTTTGTGCATTCTGAAAATTTTTCGCCAGATTTTGGCCAATATATCAGGAGAACATGAAGTCGAAATAGGTATACTAAATTTCAGCTTCAAAGGCATCGCCTCAAAAGTTGCAATTAAGAGGCGCAGGCCTTTCAAGAGGTGTTCGATAATTCTGCGTCTCGTTGTTAAACAGTCACTGTCTCGAAACACCTGCGCCACTTCTCGCTCTTTCATTTGCTCTCCGGAGACGTTACATTGTGCCATCTTTTTCGACGGCATGTTCTCCTGTTACAAAGCAGAATTTTGTGCATTCTGAAAATTTTCGCTAGATTTTGGCCAATATATCAGGAAAATATGAAGTGGAAAGAGGTATACTATATTTCAGCTTCAAACGCATCGCCTTAAAGTTGCAAATAAGAGGCGCAGGCCTTTCAAGAGGCGTTCGAAAATTCTGCGTCTCGTTGTTAAACAGTCACTGTCTCGAAACGTCTGCGCCACTTCGCGCTCTTTGATTTGCTCTCCGGAGACGTTACTTTGTGCCATTTCTTTCGACGGCATGTTCTCCTGTTACAACGCCCAATTTTGTGTATTCTCGAAATTTTCGCCAGATTTTGGCCAATATATCAGGAGAACATGAAGTGGAAAGAGGTATACTATATTTCAGCTTCAAACGCATCGCCTTAAAGTTGCAAATAAGAGGCGCAGGTCATTCAAGAGGCGTTCGAAAATTCTGCGTCTCGTTGTTAAATAGTCACTGTCTCGAAACACCTGCGCCACTTCTCGCTCTTTCATTTGCTCTCCGGAGACGTTACTTTGTGCCATCTCTTTCGACGGCATGTTCTCCTGTTACAAAGCCCAATTTTGTGTATTCTCGAAATTTTCGCCTGATTTTGGCCAATATATCAGGAGAACATGAAGTGGAAAGAGGAATAATAAATTTCAGCTTCAAAGGCATCGCCTTAAAGTTGCAAATAAGAGGCGCATGCTTTTCAATACGCGTTCGAAAATTCTGCGTCTCTTCGTTATACAGTCACTGTCTCGAAACATCTGCGCCACTTCTTGCACTTTGACTTGCTCTCCGGAGACGTTACATTGTGCCATCTTTTTCGACGGCATGTTGTCCTGTTACCAAGCACAATTTTGTGCATTCTGAAAATTTTCGCCAGATATTGGCCAATATATCAGGAGAATATGAAGTCGAAAGAGGTATACTAAATTTCAGCTTCAAAGGCATCGCCTTAAAGTTGCAATAAGAGGCGCAAGCCTTTCAAGAGGCGTTCGAAAATTCTGCGTGTCTTCGTTAAACAGTCACTGTCTCGAAACGTCTGCGCCACTTCTCGCTCTTTGATTTGCTCTCCGCAGACGTTACTTTGTGCCATCTCTTTCGTGGGCATGTTCTCCTGTTACAAAGCCCAATTTTGTGTATTCTCGAAATTTTCGCCAGATTTTGGCCAATATATCAGGAGAACATGAAGTGGAAAGTGGAATAATAAATTTCAGCTTCATAGGCATCGCCTTAAAGTTGCAAATAAGAGGTGCAGGCCTTTCAAGATGCGTTCGAAAATTCTGCGCCTCTTCGTTAAACAGTCACTGTCTCGAAAAGCCTGCGCCACTTCGCGCTCTTTGATTTGCTCTCCGGAGACGTTACTTTGTGCCATTTCTTTCGACGGCATGTTCTCCTGTTACAACGCCCAATTTTGTGTATTCTCGAAATTTTCGCCAGATTTTGGCCAATATATCAGGAGAACATGAAGTGGAAAGAGGAATAATAAATTTCAGCTTCATAGGCATCGCCTTAAAGTTGCAAATAAGAGGCGCAGGCCTTTCAAGAGGCGTTCGAAAATTCTGCGTGTCTTCGTTAAACAGTCACTGTCTCGAAACGTCTGCGCCACTTCTCGCTCTTTGATTTTCTCTCCGGAGACGTTACTTTGTGCCATCTCTTTCAACGGCATGTTCTCCTGTTACAAAGCCCAATTTTGTGCATTCTGAAAATTTTTCGCCAGATTTTGGCCAATATATCAGGAGAACATGAAGTCGAAATAGGTATACTAAATTTCAGCTTCAAAGGCATCGCCTCAAAAGTTGCAATTAAGAGGCGCAGGCCTTTCAAGAGGCGTTCGATAATTCTGCGTCTCGTTGTTAAACAGTCACTGTCTCGAAACACCTGCGCCACTTCTCGCTCTTTCATTTGCTCTCCGGAGACGTTATATTGTGCCATCTCTTTCAACGGCATGTTCTCCTGTTACAAAGCCCAATTTTGTGCATTCTGAAAATTTTTCGCCAGATTTTGGCCAATATATCAGGAGAACATGAAGTCGAAAGAGGTATACTAAATTTCAGCTTCAAATGCATCGCCTTAAAGCTGCAAATAAGAGGCGCAGGCCTTTCAAGAGGCGTTCGAAAATTCTGCGCCTCTTCGTTAAACAGTCACTGTCTCGAAACGTCTGCGCCACTTCGCGCTCTTTGATTTGCTCTCTGGAGACGTTACTTTGTGCCATTTCTTTCGACGGCATGTTCTCCTGTTACAAAGCACAATTTTGTGCATTCTGAAAATTTTCGCCAGATTTTGGCCAATATATCAGGAGAATATGAAGTCGAAAGAGGTATACTAAATTTCAGCTTCAAAGGCATCGCCTTAAAGTTGCAATTAAGAGGCGCAAGCCTTTCAAGAGGCGTTCGAAAATTCTGCGTGTCTTCGTTAAACAGTCACTGTCTCGAAACGTCTGCGCCACTTCTCGCTCTTTGATTTTCTCTCCGGAGACGTTACTTTGTGCCATCTCTTTCAACGGCATGTTCTCCAGTTACAAAGCCCAATTTTGTGCATTCTGAAAATTTTTCGCCAGATTTTGGCCAATATATCAGGAGAACATGAAGTCGAAATAGGTATACTAAATTTCAGCTTCAAAGGCATCGCCTCAAAAGTTGCAATTAAGAGGCGCAGGCCTTTCAAGAGGCGTTCGATAATTCTGCGTCTCGTTGTTAAACAGTCACTGTCTCGAAACACCTGCGCCACTTCTCGCTCTTTCATTTGCTCTCCGGAGACGTTACATTGTGCCATCCTTTTCGACGGCATGTTCTCCTGTTACAAAGCCCAATTTTGTGTATTCTCGAAATTTTCGCCAGATTTTGGCCAATATATCAGGAGAACATGAAGTGGAAAGAGGAATAATAAATTTCAGCTTCATAGGCATCGCCTTAAAGTTGCAAATAAGAGGCGCAGGCCTTTCAAGAGGCGTTCGAAAATTCGGCGCCTCTTCGTTAAACAGTCACTGTCTCGAAACGTCTGCGCCACTTCTCGCTCTTTGATTTGCTCTCCGGAGACGTTACTTTGTGCCATCTCTTTCGTGGGCATGTTCTCCTGTTACAAAGCCCAATTTTGTGTATTCTCGAAATTTTCGCCAGATTTTGGCCAATATATCAGGAGAACATGAAGTGGAAAGAGGTATACTATATTTCAGCTTCAAACGCATCGCCTTAAAGTTGCAAATAAGAGGCGCAGGCCTTTCAAGAGGCGTTCGAAAATTCTGCGTCTCGTTGTTAAACAGTCACTGTCTCGAAACAACTGCGCCACTTCTCGCTCTTTCATTTGCTCTCCGGAGACGTTACATTGTGCCATCTTTTTCGACGGCATGTTCTCCTGTTACAAAGCACAATTTTGTGCATTCTGAAAATTTTCGCCAGATTTTGGCCAATATATCAGGAGAATATGAAGTCGAAAGAGGTATACTAAATTTCAGCTTCAAAGGCATCGCCTTAAAGTTGCAAATAAGAGGCGCAAGCCTTTCTTCAAGAGGCGTTCGAAAATTCTGCGTGTCTTCGTTAAACAGTCACTGTCTCGAAACACCTGCGCCACTTCTCGCTCTTTCATTTGCTCTCCGGAGACGTTACTTTGTGCCATCTCTTTCGACGGCATGTTCTCCTGTTATAAAGCCCAATTTTGTGTATTCTCGAAATTTTCGCCAGATTTTGGCCAATATATCAGGAGAACATGAAGTGGAAAGAGGAATAATAAATTTCAGCTTCATAGGCATCGCCTTAAAGTTGCAAATAAGAGGCGCAAGCCTTTCAAGAGGGGTTCGAAAATTCTGCGTGTCTTCGTTAAACAGTCACTGTCTCGAAACGTCTGCGCCACTTCTCGCTCTTTGATTTTCTCCCCGGAGACGTTACATTGTGCCATCTTTTTCGACGGCATGTTCTCCTGTTACAAAGCACAATTTTGTGCATTCTGAAAATTTTCGCCAGATTTTGGCAAATATATCAGGAGAATATGAAGTCGAAAGAGGTATACTAAATTTCAGCTTCAAAGGCATCGCCTTAAAGTTGCAAATAAGAGGCGCAAGCCTTTCTTCAAGAGGCGTTCGATAATTCTGCGTGTCTTCGTTAAACAGTCACTGTCTCGAAACGTCTGCGCCACTTCGCGCTCTTTCATTTGCTCTCCGGAGACGTTACTTTGTGCCATCTCTTTCGACGGCATGTTCTCCTGTTATAAAGCCCAATTTTGTGTATTCTCGAAATTTTCGCCAGATTTTGGCCAATATATCAGGAGAACATGAAGTGGAAAGAGGAATAATAAATTTCAGCTTCAAAGGCATCGCCTTAAAGTTGCAAATAAGAGGCGCATGCCTTTCAATAGGCGTTCGAAAATTCTGCGTCTCGTTGTTAAACAGTCACTGTCTCGAAACACCTGCGCCACTTCTCGCTCTTTCATTTGCTCTCCGGAGACGTTACTTTGTGCCATCTCTTTCAACGGCATGTTCTCCTGTTACAAAGCCCAATTTTGTGCATTCTGAAAATTTTTCGCCAGATTTTGGCCAATATATCAGGAGAAAATGAAGTGGAAAGAGGTATACTAAATTTCAGCTTCATAGGCATCGCCTTAAAGTTGCAAATAAGAGGCGCAAGCCTTTCAAGAGGCGTTCGAAAATTCTGCGTCTCGTTGTTAAACAGTCACTGTCTCGAAACACCTGCGCCACTTCTCGCTCTTTCATTTGCTCTCCGGAGACGTTACATTGTGCCATCTTTTTCGACGGCATGTTCTCCTGTTACAAAGCACAATTTTGTGCATTCTGAAAATTTTCGCCAGATTTTGGCCAATATATCAGGAGAATATGAAGTCGAAAGAGGTATACTAAATTTCAGCTTCAAAGGCATCGCCTTAAAGTTGCAAATAAGAGGCGCAAGCCTTTCTTCAAGAGGCGTTCGAAAATTCTGCGTGTCTTCGTTAAACAGTCACTGTCTCGAAACACCTGCGCCACTTCTCGCTCTTTCATTTGCTCTCCGGAGACGTTACTTTGTGCCATCTCTTTCGACGGCATATTCTCCTGTTATAAAGCCCAATTTTGTGTATTCTCGAAATTTTCGCCAGATTTTGGCCAATATATCAGGAGAACATGAAGTGGAAAGAGGAATAATAAATTTCAGCTTCAAAGGCATCGTCTTAAAGTTGCAAATAAGAGGCGCATGCCTTTCAATAGGCGTTCGAAAATTCTGCCTCTCGTTGTTAAACAGTTACTGTCTCGAAACACCTGCGCCACTTCTCGCTCTTTCATTTGCTCTCCGGAGACGTTACTTTGTGCCATCTCTTTCGACGGCATGTTCTCCTGTTACAAAGCCCAATTTTGTGCATTCTGAAAATTTTTCGCCAGATTTTGGCCAATATATCAGGAGAAAATGAAGTGGAAAGAGGTATACTAAATTTCAGCTTCATAGGCATCGCCTTAAAGTTGCAAATAAGAGGCGCAAGCTTTTCAAGAGGCGTTCGAAAATTCTGCGCCTCTTCGTTAAACAGTCACTGTCTCGAAACGCCTGCGCCACTTCGCGCTTTTGATTTGCTCTCCGGAGACGTTACTTTGTGCCATTTCTTTCGACGGCATGTTCTCCTGTTACAACGCCCAATTTTGTGTATTCTCGAAATTTTCGCCAGATTTTGGCCAATATATCAGGAGAACATGAAGTGGAAAGAGGAATAATAAATTTCAGCTTCATAGGCATCGCCTTAAAGTTGCAAATAAGAGGCGCAGGCCTTTCAAGAGGCGTTCGAAAATTCTGCGTGTATTCGTTAAACAGTCACTGTCTCGAAACGTCTGCGCCACTTCTCGCTCTTTGATTTTCTCTCCGGAGACGTTACTTTGTGCCATCTCTTTCAACGGCATGTTCTCCTGTTACAAAGCCCAATTTTGTGCATTCTGAAAATTTTTCGCCAGATTTTGGCCAATATATCAGGAGAACATGAAGTCGAAATAGGTATACTAAATTTCAGCTTCAAAGGCATCGCCTCAAAAGTTGCAATTAAGAGGCGCAGGCCTTTCAAGAGGCGTTCGATAATTCTGCGTCTCGTTGTTAAACAGTCACTGTCTCGAAACACCTGCGCCGCTACTCGCTCTTTCATTTGCTCTCCGGAGACGTTATATTGTGCCATCTCTTTCAACGGCATGTTCTCCTGTTACAAAGCCCAATTTTGTGCATTCTGAAAATTTTTCGCCAGATTTTGGCCAATATATCAGGAGAACATGAAGTCGAAATAGGTATACTAAATTTCAGCTTCAAAGGCATCGCCTTAAAGTTGCAATTAAGAGGCGCAAGCCTTTCAAGAGGCGTTCGAAAATTCTGCGTGTCTTCGCTAAACAGTCACTGTCTCGAAACGTCTGCGCCACTTCGCGCTCTTTGATTTGCTCTCTGGAGACGTTACTTTGTGCCATTTCTTTCGACGGCATGTTCTCCTGTTACAACGCCCAATTTTGTGTATTCTCGAAATTTTCGCCAGATTTTGGCCAATATATCAGGAGAACATGAAGTGGTAAGAGGTATACTAAATTTCAGCTTCAAAGGCATCGCCTTAAAGTTGCAATTAAGAGGCGCAAGCCTTTCAAGAGGCGTTCGAAAATTCTGCGTGTCTTCGTTAAACAGTCACTGTCTCGAAACGTCTGCGCCACTTCTCGCTCTTTGATTTTCTCTCCGGAGACGTTACTTTGTGCCATCTCTTTCAACGGCATGTTCTCCAGTTACAAAGCCCAATTTTGTGGATTCTGAAAATTTTTCGCCAGATTTTGGCCAATATATCAGGAGAACATGAAGTCGAAATAGGTATACTAAATTTCAGCTTCAAAGGCATCGCCTCAAAAGTTGCAATTAAGAGGCGCAGGCCTTTCAAGAGGCGTTCGAAAATTCTGCGTCTCGTTGTTAAACAGTCACTGTCTCGAAACAACTGCGCCACTTCTCGCTCTTTCATTTGCTCTCCGGAGACGTTACTTTGTTCCATTTCTTTC
Source organism: Andrena cerasifolii (assembly GCF_050908995.1). Classification (NCBI taxonomy): domain Eukaryota; kingdom Metazoa; phylum Arthropoda; class Insecta; order Hymenoptera; family Andrenidae; genus Andrena; species Andrena cerasifolii. The sequence continues at coordinate 26,373 of NW_027485099.1, read as the reverse complement.
GACGGCATGTTCTCCTGTTACATAGCCCAATTTTGTGTATTCTCGAAATTTTCGCCAGATTTTGGCCAATATATCAGGAGAAAATGAAGTGGAAAGAGGTATACTAAATTTCAGCTTCATAGGCATCGCCTTAAAGTTGCAAATAAGAGGCGCAAGCCTTTCAAGAGGGGTTCGAAAATTCTGCGTGTCTTCGTTAAACAGTCACTGTCTCGAAACGTCTGCGCCACTTCTCGCTCTTTGATTTTCTCTCCGGAGACGTTACATTGTGCCATCTTTTTCGACGGCATGTTCTCCTGTTACAGCACAATTTTGTGCATTCTGAAAATTTTCGCCAGATTTTGGCCAATATATCAGGAGAATATGAAGTCGAAAGAGGTATACTAAATTTCAGCTTCAAAGGCATCGCCTTAAAGTTGCAATTAAGAGGCGCAAGCCTTTCAAGAGGCGTTCGAAAATTCTGCGTGTCTTCGTTAAACAGTCACTGTCTCGAAACGTCTGCGCCACTTCTCGCTCTTTGATTTTCTCTCCGGAGACGTTACTTTGTGCCATCTCTTTCAACGGCATGTTCTCCAGTTACAAAGCCCAATTTTGTGCATTCTGAAAATTTTTCGCCAGATTTTGGCCAATATATCAGGAGAACATGAAGTCGAAATAGGTATACTAAATTTCAGCTTCAAAGGCATCGCCTCAAAAGTTGCAATTAAGAGGCGCAGGCCTTTCAAGAGGCGTTCGAAAATTCTGCGTCTCGTTGTTAAACAGTCACTGTCTCGAAACAACTGCGCCACTTCTCGCTCTTTCATTTGCTCTCCGGAGACGTTACTTTGTTCCATTTCTTTCGACGGCATGTTCTCCTGTTACATAGCCCAATTTTGTGTATTCTCGAAATTTTCGCCAGATTTTGGCCAATATATCAGGAGAAAATGAAGTGGAAAGAGGTATACTAAATTTCAGCTTCATAGGCATCGCCTTAAAGTTGCAAATAAGAGGCGCAAGCCTTTCAAGAGGGGTTCGAAAATTCTGCGTGTCTTCGTTAAACAGTCACTGTCTCGAAACGTCTGCGCCACTTCTCGCTCTTTGATTTTCTCTCCGGAGACGTTACATTGTGCCATCTTTTTCGACGGCATGTTCTCCTGTTACAAAGCACAATTTTGTGCATTCTGAAAATTTTCGCCAGATTATGGCCAATATATCAGGAGAATATGAAGTCGAAAGAGGTATACTAAATTTCAGCTTCAAAGGCATCGCCTTAAAGTTGCAAATAAGAGGCGCAAGCCTTTCTTCAAGAGGCGTTCGAAAATTCTGCGTCTCGTTGTTAAACAGTCACTGTCTCGAAACACCTGGGCCACTTCTCGCTCTTTCATTTGCTCTCCGGAGACGTTACTTTGTGCCATCTCTTTCGACGGCATGTTCTCCTGTTATAAAGCCCAATTTTGTGTATTCTCGAAATTTTCGCCAGATTTTGGCCAATATATCAGGAGAACATGAAGTGGAAAGAGGAATAATAAATTTCAGCTTCAAAGGCATCGTCTTAAAGTTGCAAATAAGAGGCGCATGCCTTTCAATAGGCGTTCGAAAATTCTGCGTCTCGTTGTTAAACAGTTACTGTCTCGAAACACCTGCGCCACTTCTCGCTCTTTCATTTGCTCTCCGGAGACGTTACTTTGTGCCATCTTTTTCGACGGCATGTTCTCCTGTTACAAAGCACAATTTTGTGCATTCTGAAAATTTTCGCCAGATTTTGGCCAATATATCAGGAGAATATGAAGTCGAAAGAGGTATACTAAATTTCAGCTTCAAAGGCATCGCCTTAAAGTTGCAAATAATAGGCGCAGGCCTTTCAAGAGGCGTTCGAAAATTCTGCGTCTCTTCGTTAAACAGTCACTGTCTCGAAGCGTCTGCGCCACTTCGCGCTCTTTGATTGGCTCTCCGGAGACCTTACTTTGTGCCATCTTTTTCGACGGCATGTTCTCCTGTTACAAAGCCCAATTTTGTGTATTCTCAACAACACAATTGGTTGCGGGACGCGTTTGTAATAAAACTGTATTGCACCGAGGGCAATTAGGGAATGTATAAGGCGTATGTAAGAAATGAATTTGATACGTTATCACCGTATTTGTTGGATCTAGTTGGGAGCAATTTAAGCAAATTTCGTCGTCTTCGTTATTTGCTACTATGGTCCCGGAAACACAGACCATCCACTGTATAGATGCCGTCAAATTTTGTAATTGGCGGCTCCTGTAGGCTGGTTTCCACGGACTAACGTATTCTGTATACATGCTAAATAGGCAATTGTGGGTACCGTATGTTAGGGAATTTATTCCTATTAACAGTTGACGGATCCCACCGCTGTCACCAAAATTATGTCACGTCCCGGGTGAGGTCTTTTGGGAGCGATGACATTAGGAAAGGAGAAAGACAGGCGCGAATCTAAAATCCAGCACTCTGAGATTTTTGGGGGAAGACCAGGCGCGAATATTAAATCCGTCACACTGAGGGTTTGAAAGGAATTCAGGCGCGAATCTATAATCCAGCACACTGAGGGTTTGGAAGGAGAGGAACGTCAGGCGCGAATCTTGAATCCAGCACACTGAGGGTTTTGAAGGAGAGGAACGTCAGGCGCGAATCTTGAATCCAGCATACTGAGGATTTTGAAGGAATTCAGGCGCGAATCTATAATCCAGCACACTAATCGTTTTACAGGGAGGAACGCCAGTCGCGAATCTATAATCCAGCACACTAGTCGACCAGGGAAGTTTAAAGGTTAGAGCGTATTTGGGGAACACCCGTTAGCACTTTGTTTTGGTTTACGTAATATCAGATTTACCGTTGCATAGGCACAAAAAGTTTTTGCAAGGGAATGTTAGTAAACACTGTCACTGTTCTCGAGTTCGCGATCCGCGATCAGCTGTTTCGCCGACTCGTTGGTTTGTATCTTAGTACGTTCGAAACTAATGGTTGAACACAAATAACTTGAAGCAAGATTTTAAACAAAGCGATTTATTAACTTCGTTAATCGGTTATTATAATCGTGCGAGGGGGCTTTTAGCATTGGCACAATATTTGTAATATGGTTATAACATTTAATATATATATATATGGACATGAGATACAATATAAGTCGTTTAATAATGATCGTTAATAATAATAATATGATAAGATTGCGATAAGCAGTTATAATAGAATAGTAAGATTGCGATAAGCAGTTATAAACAAAATAATAGAATAGTAAGATTGCGATAAGCAGTTATAAACGAAATAATTGAATAGTAAGATCGCGATAAGCAGTTATAAACAAAATAATAGAATAGTATGGTATGGTGGTGATATGCACAATAATATTAAGTAATATAAATGGCTTACGGTGATCGTCGAACACTGAGTTTAATATTAACACTTTAAAGATATACTTTTCAAGTAAGCCTTCTACCGAAGAGATTTCTGTCGAAGAAAGAGGACTCGGCCTGTCAGGACCTCATATTTATGTACTTTCACAGGAGTATTGTGGGGTACGCGCGGTAAAGACCTTGACACATTTCGGTTTAAGACGCAGTAGGACTTCCGGGGTTTTTACAAACGGTACGTCTATTAATAGACGTATTTATGTCACGTACGCCAAATATACGTCGCAATTAGGTTTCTGGGGTTTTTATGACTGCGAAAAGAGATACTCAACTCATCGAATGGATTTCGGGTGTTTTACGGGAAAGGGGTTATTAGAGTGGCTTGGACTTCATGAGTCGTAAAGAGGGGGTTGAGACTTGGTCTCGATTTAAGAGGGATTTGTAATGAGGGACTTGTTTGAATTTGTTTTTGGAGGGAATGATTCGTGCCTTGTAAGACGAATAGGCGAAGAGGGTTTTGAAACGATCATCTCGTGATGGGGACCGCTAAGGTACATCAGCGAGGTGGAGGTTTGTATTGATCATCCTGTGTTGTTGACCGCTAAGGTGCAACATCAAGGTGATCGGTGATTGAGGAGATGGGGTAGGAGTTGAGTTTGATAGACTTTAGTGGAGTGATTTTGAGGTTTACTAGTGGAATTGGGAATTACAACGTCGTTACAAAAATAAAAAAAATTATAAGAAAATTACAAAAAAAATTTAAAACATTTAAAAAATTAAAAAAAAAAATTAAAATTCCAAAAAATAAAAAATATAAATAATTTAAAAAAAATAAAAAAAATAAATAAAAATTTAAAAAAAAAGAAAACAAAGAAAAATTTTAAAAAATTTTAAAAAATTTTAAAAAGTTTAAAAAACTTTTAAAAAACTTTTAAAAAATTAAAAAAATATTCAAACAAAAATTAAAAAATTTTTTTAAAAATTTAAAAAAATAATAATTTAAAACAAAAATAAATAAAAAAAAATTTTAAAATGAAAAAAATTCAAAAATAAAAAAAATTATAAGAAAATTTAAAAAAAAATTTAAAAAATTTTAAAAATTAAAAAATTAAAAAATTAAAATAAAAGAGAAATAAAAATTAAAAAAAATTAAAAAAAATTAAAAATATTTTTGAAATAAAAAAATAATACCTTTAAAAAAAATTATAAAAATTTAGAAAATTTTTAAAAAATTTAAAAAAATAAAAAAAATTATAAGAAAATTAAAAAAAATTTAAAAATTTAAAAAATTAAAAAAAATTTTAAAAAAATTAAAATCTTTTTTTAAATATATTTTAAAAAATTAAAAAAAAATTATAAGAAAATTAGAAAAAAATTTGTAAAAAAATTTAAAAAATTAAAAGAAATTAAAATAAAAGAAAAATAAAAATTAAAAAAAATTTAAAAATCATTTTTTGAAATAAAGAAATTATATTTTTAATAAAAATTTAAAAAAAAAATTAAAAAATTAAAGTAAAGAAAAGTTTTTAAAATTTTTTTAAAAAATTATGTTAATTTTTAAAAAATTTAAAAAAAAATTAAAAAATAAAAAAAATTATAAGAAAATTTAAAAAAAATGTAAAAAAATTAAAAAAATTTAAAAAATTAAAAAATATAGAAAATAAAATTAAAAAATAAATACAACAATTTTTAAAAAATTTTGTTTAAAAATTAAAACCAATTTTTAAAAAACAAATTTAAAATTTAAGAAAAATACAAAAATTACAAGAAAATTAAAAGAAATTTAAAATTTTAAAAAATTTAAAAAAAAAATTTAAATAATTTTTTAAAAAAAATAGAAAAAAAATTTTAAAAATTTAAAATAAAACGAAAATAAAAAAAAAATTAAAAAAAATTTTAAAAAAATTAAAAACATTTTTTAAATAAAAGAATAATACTTTTAACATTTTTTTTAAAAATTTAGAAAAATTTTAAAAAAAATTTAAAAAAATAAAAAAAATTTAAAACATTTAAAAAATTAAAAAAAAATTTCAAATTTCAAAAAATAAAAAATATAAATAATTTAAAAAAAAATAAAAAAATAAATAAAAATTTAAAAAAAAAGAAAGCAAAGAAAAATTTTAAAAATTTTTAAAAATTTTAAAAAGTTTTAAAAAATTTTAAAAAGTTTAAAAAAACTTTTAAAAGGTTTAAAAAAACTTTTAAAATTTTTTTTTAAAAATTAAAAAAATAATAATTTAAAACAAAAATAAATAAAAAAAAAATTTTAAAAATGAAAAAAATTCAAAAATAAAAAAAATTATTATAAATTTAAAAAAAAAATTTAAAAATTTTAAAAATTAAAAAATTAAAAAATTACAATAAAAGAGAAATAAAAATTTAAAAAAACTTTTAAAAAACTTTTAAAAAATTAAAAAAAATATTTAAACAAAAATTAACAATTTTTTTAAAAAATTTAAAAAAATAATAATTTAAAACAAAAATAAATAAAAAAAAAATTTTAAAATGAAAAAATTCAAAAATAAAAAAAATTATAAGAAAATTAAAAAAAAATTTTAAAATTTAAAAAATTAAAATAAAACGGAAATAAAAATTTAAAAAAAATTTTAAATAATTTTAAAAAAATTAAAAACATTTTTTAAATAATAGAATAATACTTTTAAAATTTTTTTTTTTAAAATTTGGAAAAATTTCAAAAAAATTTTAAAAAATAAAAAAAATTATAAGAAAATTACAAAAAAAAATTCAAAAATTTTAAAAAATTAAAAAAAAAATTAAAATTTCACAAAATAAAAAATATAAATAATTTAAAAAAAAATAAAAAAATAAATAAAAATTTAAAAAAAAAGAAAGCAAAGAAAATTTTTTAAAATTTTTAAAAAATTTTAAAACGTTTTAAAAAATTTTAAAAAGTTTAAAAAAACTTTTAAAATTTTTTTTTAAAAATTAAAGAAATAATAATTTAAAACAAAAATAAATAAAAAAATTTTTAAATATGAAAAAAATGCAAAAATAAAAAAAATTATAAGAAAATTTAAAAAAAAATTTAAAAAATTTTAAAAAAATTAAAAACATTTTTTAAATAAAAGAATAATACTTTTAACATTTTTTTTAAAAATTTAGAAAAATTTTAAAAAAAATTTAAAAAAATAAAAAAAATTTAAAACATTTAAAAAATTAAAAAAAAAATTCAAATTTCAAAAAATAAAAAATATAAATAATTTAAAAAAAAATAAAAAAATAAATAAAAATTTAAAAAAAAAGAAAGCAAAGAAAAATTTTAAAAATTTTTAAAAATTTTAAAAAGTTTTAAAAAATTTTAAAAAGTTTAAAAAAACTTTTAAAATTTTTTTTTAAAAATTAAAGAAATAATAATTTAAAACAAAAATAAATAAAAAAATTTTTAAATATGAAAAAAATGCAAAAATAAAAAAAATTATAAGAAAATTTAAAAAAAAATTTAAAAAATTTTAAAAATTAAAAAATTAAAAAATTAAAATAAAAGAGAAATAAAAATTAAAAAAAAAATTAAAAAAAATTTTAAATATTTTTGAAATAAAAAAATAATACCTTTAAAAAAATTTTAAAAAATTTAGAAAATTTTTAAAAAATTTAAAAAAATAAAAAAAATTATAAGAAAATTAAAAAAAAATTTAAAAATTTAAAAAAATTTAAAAAATTTAAAAAAAAATTAAAATTTTTTTAAATATATTTTAAAAAATTAAAAAAAAATTATAAGAAAATTAAAAAAAAAAATTTTAAAAAAATTTAAAAAATTAAAAAAAATTAAAATAAAACGGAAATAAAAATTTAAAAAAATTTTTAAATAATTTAAAAAAAAATAAAAACATTTTTTAAATAATAGAATAATACTTTTAAAGTTTTTTTTTTAAATTTAGAAAAATTTCAAAAAAATTTAAAAAAATAAAAAAAATTATAAGAAAATTACAAAAAAATTTCAAAAATTTTAAAAAATTAAAAAAAAATTTCAAATTTCAAAAAATAAAAAATATAAATAATTTAAGAAAAAATAAAGGAATAAATAAAAATTAAAAAAAAAAGAAAGCAAAGAAAAATTTTAAAAATTTTTAAAAAATTGTAAAAAGTTTAAAAAAACTTTTAAAAATTTTTTTTAAAAATTAAAAAAATAATAATTTAAAACAAAAATAAATAAAAAAAAATTTTAAAAATGAAAAAAATTCAAAAATAAAAAAAATTATAATAAATTTTAAAAAAAATTTTTAAAAATTTTAAAAATTAAAAATTTTAAAAATTACAATAAAAGAGAAATAAAAATTTCAAAAAAATTTTAAAAAATAAAAAAAATTATAAGAAAATTAAAAAAAAATTAAACAAAAATTAAAAAAATTAAAAATAAAAAAAATTATAAGAAAATTTAAAAAAAAAATTTAAAAAAAAAATTAAAAATAAAAAAAATTATAAAATAATTTGGTAAAAAATTTTTAAAAAATATTTAAAAAATTAAAAAAAAAATTTATAAATTTGTTTTTTAAATTTTAAAAAATTAAAAAAATATTTAAACAAAAATTAAAATTTTTTTTAAAAAATTTAAAAAAATAATAATTTAAAACAAAAATAAATAAAAAAAAAATTTTAAATTTTAAAAATTAAAAAATAAAAAAAATTATAAGAAATTTTAAAAAAAAATTTTAAAAATTTTAAAAATTAAAAAATTAAAAAATTAAAATAAAAGAGAAATAAAAATAAAAAAAAAATAAAAAAAAAATTTAAAAATTAAAAAATTAAAATAAAACAGAAATAAAAATTAAAAAAAATTCTAAAAAATTAAAAATATTTAAATAAAAAAATAATACCTTTAAAAAAATTTTAAAAAATTTAGAAAATTTTTAAAAAATTTAAAAAAATAAAAAAAATTATAAGAAAATTAAAAAAAAATTTAAAAATTTAAAAAATTTAAAAAAATTTTAAAAAAAATTAAAATTTTTTTAAATATATTTTAAAAAATTAAAAAAAAATTATAAGAAAATTAAAAAAAAAAATTTTTAAAAAATTAAAAAAATTAAAAAAAATTAAAATAAAACGGAAATAAAAATTTAAAAAAATTTTTAAATAATTTAAAAAAAAATAAAAACATTTTTTAAATAATAGAATAATACTTTTAAAGTTTTTTTTTAAATTTAGAAAAATTTCAAAAAAATTTAAAAAAATAAAAAAAATTATAAGAAAATTACAAAAAAATTTCAAAAATTTTAAAAAATTAAAAAAAAAATTTAAAATTTCAAAAAATAAAAAATATAAATAATTTAAGAAAAAATAAAAAAATAAATAAAAATTAAAAAAAAAAGAAAGCAAAGAAAAATTTTAAAAAATTTAAAAAAACTGTAAAAAGTTTAAAAAAAACTTTTAAAAAAATGTTTTAAAAATTAAAAAAATAATAATTTAAAACAAAAATAAATAAAAAAAATTTTAAAAATGAAAAAAAAATTAAAAATAAAAAAAATTATAAGAAAATTAAAAAAAATTAAACAAAAATTAAAAAAAATTAAAAAATAAAAAAAATTATAAGAAAATTTAAAAAAAAAATTTAAAAAAAAATTAAAAATAAAAAAAATTATAAAATAATTTGGTAAAAATTTTTTAAAAAATATTTAAAAAATTAAACAAAAATTTATAAATTTGTTTTTTAAATTTTAAAAAATTAAAAAAAATTTAAACAAAAATTAAAATTTTTTTAAAAAATTAAAAAAAAATAATAATTTAAAACAAAAATAAATAAAAAAAAATTTGAAAACGAAAAAAAATAAAAAATAAAGAAAATTTAAAAAAAAAATTTTAAAATTTTAAAAATTAAAAAATTAAAATGAAAGAGAAATAAAAATTTAAATAATTTTAAAAAATTAAAAATATTTTTTAAATAAAAAACTAATACCTTTAAAAAAATTTAAAAAAATTTAGAAAATTTTTTAAAAATTTAAAAAAATAAAAAAAATTATAAGAAAATTAAAAAAAAATTAAAAATTTAAAAAATTAAAAAAAAAATTTTAAAAATTTAAAATTTTTTTTTAAATATATTTTAAAAAATTAAAAAAAATATAAGAAAATTAAAAAAAAATTTTTGAAAAATTTAAAAAATTAAAAGAAATTGAAATAAAAGAAAAATAAAAATTAAAAAAAAATTTAAAAATCATTTTTTGAAATAATGAAATTATATTTTTAAAAAAAATTTAAAAAAAAAATTTAAAAAATTTAAAAAATTAAAAAAAAATTTCAAATTTCAAAAAATAAAAAATATAAATAATTTTAAAAAAAATAAAAAAATAAATAAAAATTTAAAAAAAAAGAAAGCAAAGAAAAATTTTAAAAATTTTTAAAAATTTTAAAAAGTTTTAAAAAATTTTAAAAAGTTTAAAAAAACTTTTAAAAAGTTTAAAAAAACTTTTAAAAAAATTTCTTAAAAATTAAAAAAATAATAATTTAAAACAAAAATAAATAAATAAAAAATTTGAAAACGAAAAAAATTAAAAAATAAAGAAAATTTAAAAAAAAATTTTAAAAATTTAAAAAATTAAAAAAAAATTTTTAAAAATTTAAAATTTTTTTTAAATATATTTTAAAAAATTAAAAAAAAATTATAAGAGAATTAGAAAAAAAATTTTAAAAAATTTAAAAAATTAAAAGAAATTAAAATAAAAGAAAAATAAAAATTAAAAAAAAATTTAAAAACATTTTTTGAAATAAAGAAATTATATTTTTAAAAAAAATTTAAAAAAAATTTAAAAAATTAAAGTAAAGAAAAGTTTTTAAAATTTTTTTTAAAAAATTATGATAATTTTTAAAAAATTTAAAAAAAAATTAAAAAATAAAAAAAATTATAAGAAAATTTAAAAAAAAATGTAAAAAAATTAAAAAAAAATTAAAAATTAAAAAATATAGAAAGAAAAATTAAAAAATAAATACAACAATTTTTAAAAAATTTTGTTTAAAAATTAAAACCAATTTTTAAAAAACAAATTTAAAATTTAAGAAAAATACAAAAATTACAAGAAAATTAAAAAAATTTTAAATTTTAAAAAATTTTAAAAAAATTTAAATAATTTTTAAAAAAAATAGAAAAAAATTTAAAAAATTTAAAATAAAACGAAAATACAAAAAAAATTAAAAACATTTTTTAAATAAACGAATAATTCTTTTAAACATTTTTTAAATAAAAGAATAATTCTTTTAAAATTTTTTTTAAAAATTTAGAAAAATTTCAAAAAAATTTAAAAAAATGTCACGTCCCGGGTGAGGTCTTTTGGGAACGATGACATTAGGAAAGGAGAAAGACAGGCGCGAATCTAAAATCCAGCACTCTGAGATTTTGGGGGGAAGACCGGGCGCGAATATTAAATCCGTCACACTGAGGGTTTGGAAGGAACTTAGGCGCGAATCTTGAATCCAGCACACTGAGGGTTTGAAAGGAATTCAGGCGCGAATCTATAATCCAGCACACTGAGGGTTTGAAAGGAATTCAGGCGCGAATCTATAATCCAGCACACTGAGGGTTTAGAAGGAGAGGAACGTCAGGCGCGAATCTTGAATCCAGCACACTGAGGGTTTTGAAGGAGAGGAACGTCAGGCGCGAATCTTGAATCCAGCACACTGAGGATTTTGAAGGAATTCAGGCGCGAATCTATAATCCAGCACACTAATCGTTTTACAGGGAGGAACGCCAGGCGCGAATCTATAATCCAGCACACTAGTCGACCAGGGAAGTTTAAAGGCTAGAGCGTATTTGGGGAACACCCGTTAGCACTTTGTTTTGGTTTACGTAATATCAGATTTACCGTTGCATAGGCACAAAAAGTTTCCTCGTAATATTTCTTGAGAAATTCGTCTATACGTGCAGCTATGCAAGGGAATGTTAGTAAACACTGTCACTGTTCTCTAGTTCGCGATCCGCGATCAGCTGTTTCGCCGACTCGTTGGTTTGTATCTTAGTACGTTCGTAACTAATGGTTGAACACAAACAACTTGAAGCAAGATTTTAAACAAAGCGATTTATTAACTTCGTTAATCGGTTATTATAATCGTGCGAGGGGGCTTTTAGCATTGGCACAATATTTGTAATATGGTTATAACATTTAATATATATATATGGACATGAGATACAGTATAAGTCGTTTAATAATGATCGTTAATAATAATAATATGATAAGATTGCGATAAGCAGTTATAATAGAATAGTAAGATTGCGATAAGCAGTTATAAACAAAATAATAGAATAGTAAGATTGCGATAAGCAGTTATAAACGAAATAATTGAATAGTAAGATTGCGATAAGCAGTTATAAACAAAATAATAGAATAGTATGGTATGGTGGTGATATGCACAATAATATTAAGTAATATAAATGGCTTACGGTGATCGTCGAACACTGAGTTTAATATTAACACTTTTAAGATATACTTTTCAAGTAAGCCTTCTACCGAAGAGGTTTCTGTCGAAGAAAGAGGACTCGGCCTGTCAGGACCTCATATTTATGTACTTTCACAGGAGTATTGTGGGGTACGCGCGGTAAAGACCTTGACACATTTCGGTTTAAGACGCAGTAGGACTTCCGGGGTTTTTACAAACGGTACGTCTATTAATAGACGTATTTATGTCACGTACGCCAAATATACGTCGCAATTAGGTTTCTGGGGTTTTTATGACTGCGAAAAGAGATACTCAACTCATCGAATGGATTTCGGGTGTTTTACGGGAAAGGGGTTATTAGAGTGGCTTGGACTTCATGAGTCGTAAAGAGGGGGTTGAGACTTGGTCTCGATTTAAGAGGGATTTGTAATGAGGGACTTGTTTGAATTTGTTTTTGGAGGGAATGATTCGTGCCTTGTAAGACGAATAGGCGAAGAGGGTTTTGAAACGATCATCTCGTGATGGGGACCGCTAAGGTACATCAGCGAGGTGGAGGTTTGTATTGATCATCCTGTGTTGTTGACCGCTAAGGTGCAACATCAAGGTGATCGGTGATTGAGGAGATGGGGTAGGAGTTGAGTTTGATAGACTTTAGTGGAGTGATTTTGAGGTTTACTAGTGGAATTGGGAATAGGAAACGCGCGAAAAATCGTGGGACGTTACACCTCCCCCCTTATATGAAGAAATGTGTACATTTCTTAACATAGGGTTAGGGTGTCTTGAAATGCGGAGGAAAAGAAAAATAAAATAAAATGTACCGTTTTGGAAAAAATAAAAATAAAATGGTTTGGAAATAATAAAATAAAATAAAATATAATGTGTTTTTAGCAAATAACGAAAAATAAAAATAAAAATGTTTGGCCTATTTGGCGAGGAAGAAAAAAAAACAAAAAAAAAGGAAAAACATTTATATAATAAGATTAAAAATAAAGAATATGTATGTATATGTACTTAAAATCTACTGGTGAGGGAACTATTTACAGGGGAAGGATAGGATTAAGGTTTAATAGGGGGAATATGGATCGGGATTTGGGAAGAGGAATTCGGAGTGGTCCAGGACGTAAGTGAGGTTATTATCTCCCTGACAGAGATAAGCGAACCACGCTAGATCCTCGGGCGTCAGCTCTATGGTATCAGGTAACCTGATGGCTGACCCCGTGTCCAGGATTTCCACTACGCCTGGCCAAGGAGGGATTGAGGAAGGAAGTGGGATTTCTGGGTTTTGGGACTGGGAGTGGTAAGGAGAGGGTGGAGGACCGGCGAGTACCTCTCTGTTTCCTGCATGAGGGGGGCTAGGGGGCGGTGGAGTGACGGCCTCTTGAAATGAGTGGAGGTCGTCCATCGTCCTGGGGGGGGAGTCGTCTATCGTAATTGTCTCTGTTGTGGACGCTGCCTCCCTGATGACGATGTTCGACGTCACCTTCGGGAGAAGATGTGAGGCGCTCCCTTCCTCCTTCATGGCCCTCTGGTGCAGCCACTGTATATGGGAGAGCTTTCTTTTGAGGCCTCCCCCATGGGTCCTAGGCCCACTGGGTTTATGGGCCCTTTTATGAGGCATGGTGCGATCTAAGAAACGAGGTGATTTAATGTTCTTTTCTCTATAATTTATGATTAGGGTCAACCGGGGTTTTCGCGTATTTGACCAAGACGCGCCTTATTCGCGTGTATAATTTTTGTTTTCCCTTTCCATGATATTTTTAAATTCTGAGAGGGGATTACCTCTAATATCGTGTGAGGGCCAGAGTATTGATCTCCGAATTTTCCCTTTCGGGGTTCTATTAATACGAAAATCGAGTCGCCCGGTTTAAAGGTCTTCTCGCTTATGTGTCTATCGTAGTACTTTTTATAACGGAGTTTTGATTGATTTAACTTTTCTGCTGCAGCGGTTTGCAGTTCTTGCATCCTTATGTTTAATTTCGAGAGGTATTGACTATAAGTTTCATTTTCAAAGTCTTCGGGCATTCTTTTCCGACTGGGTACCCGGGCTATTTTACCGAACACTAATTCATGTGGAGTGTATCCAGTGCCCTCGTGGACGCTGGTATTATAAGAGAACGCGGCCATGTCGGTCCATTCGTCCCAGTCACTGTATCTACCGATAAACATTTTCAAATATTCTGTTAGGACAAGGTGCGATCGCTCTAGAGAGCCGTTAGTCTGTGGGTGAAAAGCTGTGGTTCGAAATTGTTCAATTTTAAATTTTTGCGCGATAGTTTTCATGAGTTTACCAGTAAAATTAGCTCCTTGGTCAGTGAGGATGGCTCTGGGAGCTCCGAATTGACAGATAAACTTTCTTATAAATGCATCTGCAATTTTTTCCGACGTCGATTGTTTGAGTGGTTCACACACGAAATATTTAGTTAATAAATCTTGCATGGTTAATATGTAGGTATTTCCTTCTCTCGTGGTGGGTAACGGTCCTACTATATCTAAGGCTATTTTATCAAAGGCGCGTCCAGGCGTGTCTGTAAGGATCATTGGTTGCCTGGTTTTAACACGAACGAGTTTCTTCCGCATACAGTCTTCGCATTTTCGAATATAATCTTCAACGGCTTTCTTCATTCCTTTCCAGAAATAGTGGTGTCTAATTCGGTTATAGGTTTTTGTTATTCCTTTATGTCCAGCTAATGCAGACGCGTGATTTTCCGTAATAATGCTTTGTCTCTTTGATTCTTCGGGGATCTGAACTATTTGTAGGCATATTGTGACCTCGATGTCTTCCTCGTCGACGGTTTCGAGAATGTCCATAATAATATCTTGCCAACTTAGCTGATCAATGTTTGTCGTTTTGGCAATACTGAATGAATATATAGTTAACTCACGTACTACATCCCTAAGAGAAGAAAGGGCTGTTCTCCAATTTGTCGTGGTTAGGGGAATATTTTGTGTTTCCTTGATAACTAACCCTACGAGAATTTGTCCCTTTTTATATGACACATGAGCCCTGCCCAGAGTGAGTTCGTTTGCTATTGTCAGTTCTCCTGCTTCTTGTAACTGTTTAGCTCCTTCGTCGCAAGGTTTCCCATCGGCACTCAAAAGGAAGACGAGCGTTTCTTTACGTAGGGACAATGGGTCGCGACTGATGGACGGTAGTATTCTGATTTCTCGGTCTGGGTCAGCTTCGTATTCTGCATCATGGGAATCGTCTTGCTCAATTATTGATAAATCCGAGTCGGATGTTGGCTCGTCTGATATGTTCGATTCCACTTCGGAATCGGGATCCGATTGTATCTGGGGAACTGGGGACTGCGGAGGCGAAATATGTTCGTAAGGGGTGGTTATTTGTTCCCCTTCATTTTCCTGATTCTCTTCTTCGACGCTACTCATTGGTTCTGATAAATTTTCTTTTGTGGATTCTACTGCAGATGTTGGACCTTTTCGTACCTTCCGGTGAGGCTGCATCCGCGTAGGTTTCGTCCTTAGATGGGGTTTACTTGTGGGTTCTGAAGCAGAGGTGGATGGTCGGGAACCCCGAGGTCTTCCAGGACCTCGTGTAGGTGGGGTTTTAGTTTCTTTAGTAGTCCGAGGTTTTTTGGTATCTGGTGTGGGCCAGTCCACCCAGTCTTCGTCGGCTTCTTCTCGTGGCCGTATTGGGCATGCCTCCACTGTAGGGGGATTACGAGATAGAGCGTCGGCAAGTTTGTTGCTTTTCCCCGGTTGGTATCGAATTTCGTATTCATACTCAGCTAATTTTAAACGCCACCTAACGAGGCGTGACGTTGGATCTTTTACTCTATGTAACCAGATTAGTGGTTGATGGTCGGTAAATAAAATAAATTTCCTTCCGTATAGATAAGGTCGGAAGTGCCTAACGCAATATACGATGGCTAAAAGTTCCTTCTCTATGGTTGCGTAATTTATTTCTGCTTTATTTAGGAGGCGAGAGGCGTAAGCGATCGGTAACTCTTTTCCATCTATAGTCTGACTCAATATCCCTCCTATAGCGTAGTCAGAAGCATCTGTAGTGACGTGAAATTCCAGGTCAAAATTCGGGTATTGCAGGATAGGTTCTTTCTGCAATGCTAGTCTTAAGTGGTCAAAAGCCGTTTTCTGGGACGGTCCCCACTCAAATATTGTGTCTTTCTTCAATAGTTGGGTTAACGGACGAGCTATTTTAGAAAAGTCTGGGATAAATTTCCTATAATATCCGGTTAAACCAAGGAATTGTTTGATTCCTTTAGGTGTATTTGGTGCCGGGTAGTTTCGGACGGCTTCAATTTTTCCTGGATCAGGTTTTACTCCTTGTTCTGTAATTATGTGACCCAAATATGCGACTTCTTTGTGTAGAAATTTACATTTCGAAGGCTGAAGTTTAAGATTCGCCTCTCTTAGGCGTTGAGCAAGTTTTTTAAATTTTATTAAATGTTCTGTAAGGGAACTCGCGTAAAGGACAATATCGTCCAGATATACGAACATTTCTGTGCCTTGGAGTCCCGTGAGCGTGTGATCCATTAAACGTTGGAAGGTAGCTGGTGCATTACAAAGTCCAAATGGCATTCTAACAAACTCATAATGTCCATGAGGTGTAGAAAAGGCCGTTTTAGGCGCATCTTCCGGTTTCATAGGGATTTGGTGAAATCCGGAAGCTAGGTCGAATACGGAAAAGTATTTTGCTCCTCCTAATTGGTCTAGTATTTCGTTAATGTTTGGAAGTGGGTATGCGTCAGGAACGGTTTTTCCGTTTAAATCCCTGAAGTCAATTACCATTCTCCACAAGAGTTCCCCATTGGGTCCTGGTTTTTTAGAGACGATCCAAATAGGTGAATTATAGGGTGATAATGACGGTTTTATAATGTCGTTAGTTAGTAAATTCTTTATTTGCTTGTCTATTTCCTTCTTATGTACAGGAGGGAAGCGATATTGTTTAGTATTTACTGGCACTGGGTCCATTGTCTGGATCCCATGCTGGATAGCGTTTGTGTGGCCTAACTTCTCATCTGGTAGATGGAAGAGGTCATGGTATTTATATAAAATTCTTTGGACATGAAGTTTTTCCTCCGGATTCATGTGTTCCGTTGAAATTAGTTTGAGCACTCGTTCCATTCTTGTTGCGGTTTGTTCAGAAATTATCGATACCTCACCCGACGCAATAGTAAGAGACTCACGGGAATTTGGGTAGACGGTTGATCTGGCATAATGCACAGGGGGTGAGAGTGAGTGCACTTTCGTGGGTGCCTCGATTTGGTGGATCGACAGATCCTGGGGTAAGAGGGACTTGTTTGAATTTAGGGCGGGGATAGGAGTGACGCATTTAGACGTCATAATCTCTTTTGTTCGTCTTTGTTTGTGTTCTGGAATCACAATTTCAAATTCTTCCAATTCAACAGTAGGTGTTGTGATCGTTATGTCCATTTCATTAGAATTTATTATTTGTAAGTACGCTTTGCCGTCTCGATTACGGACAAGAGCGTTACCAGCGTGAATCCCAGTGCCTAAGTCTAACCGGGGTACATACCCTTCCTTTATATTCGAATTTAATATATTAATAAAGGGAACGGTTTTTGATCTAGCAGGTAGCATGACTTGGTTATTATTCACGAAAGGAATGGAGTTTCCTTGGAAGTCCAACTCCCTCTTGGAATAGTGTATCGAGACATTCTGTTTTATAAAGAATTCCGTGCCTAATATTCCTTGCGGCTTAATTGGGAAGTCGTTTTCGACTACGTGGAACGTGACGTTATCGCCCAAAAGGGTTATCCTTACTGTGCCAAGCGTGGTGACAGGGCCTGGAGAGATGCCTTTGAGTATTAATCGATTTTCCGTGTTTATCTCTTGCGGTAGCTTTACAGCTTGAATTTTCAATAAGTTCACCTGTGACCCAGTATCAATCATTAATTCAGGTGTAGTTTCGAAGTCGGGGGAGGAAATCATCACAGACGGAGCTTCATCGGCAGTGGTTAACCATGCTGTTGCGATTCTAGTTTCGATATTCCCGGTTCCGTTTGTATTTCTATTGGACGCGCTCCTGCTTGGCCCGTTCCACGGTACGCCTCCATAGTTGACCGTAGGGGCAGAGCGTTTCCCGAATCCCGTTCCTGGAAGGTTCCAGGGCTTCTCTCATTGCGATTAAATAAGCGTTTCCTACATTCAGAGATTAAATGTCCGGGCTTTTTACAATATGCGCAAATACGTAATTCCGTAGGCCTTGAAGGAGGAGGTCGGTTTTTGTCCCAGTAAGGGACCAAAGGGTTTGGCGCCTGATTATCGTATCCCGCAATGCGGTTTTGGGAATATCGCTCTGTCGATTGGGAGGCTATTTTTTGATTATTCCTGCAGGACAATGCGTCGTGTCCCGTCTTATTACAAACTTGACATATGATTTTTGGAGTCTTTTGTTCGGAAAATCTCTGGCGGTCTCGATCAATTTTCTTGTCTACGAGTACAGCTAGCTCGAAAGCTTCATCGAGCGTGTCGAAATCATGTTGTTGTAATCTTGTTCGTATATGGGGGGGAAGTCCATCCACAAATGAATCCAACGTCAAACGGTCTAGGTCCTCGGGATAATTCCGTGCAAAGTCGCGATAATAATCCCTATCCTCTTCCAAAATAGCGAATCGGAGATCCTTAACGCGCGAGATGTACTCTAGTACGTGTTCATTTGTTCCTTTGATAATATTTGCTAATTCTCCTCGATAGTGATCTGACGTTTTCGCGGGGGAGAATGTACGTTTTAGTTGTTTCATTAAGTCATTTACTGAGTCGAAGACCCTATCCTCAACAGCCAAGCAGGCGTGGTCTTGCAGTTTATTGCGCAACAACCTCGCCAGCTGGGGTTCAGCCTGCGGGGGAACCAGAGCTTTAGCCCTATTGCAGGCTCTAGCGAATTGCAAAACAGACATATTGTGACCGTTAAATTTTGGGACTGTTTCTATAGCGTCCTTTAATTTGATCTGGGGCAATGGATCCTGGTCCGGAATATTATTACTATTCAATGCCTCAGGAGTGTTATTGTAATTTAGCACCGGTTTTGTATCGAAACGGGAGGAACCCGGTGTAGCAAAGTTATTCGCAATTGGCGGGGGTGCAAGAAGTTTTTTCATCATTGCTTCGATATTCTGTATTTTATCGGAAAGACCTTTAAGCGTGGGTTCGGGCGGTCCGATGCCTTCGCCCGTATGCGTTTTAGTTTCGGAATTTACCGCAAATCTCATGTGCAAATTGTCGATTTCGGCTCGTTTCTCACGTAATTTTTGTAATTGTTCCATTATTTCGGCGGTGGCGATTTCTATAGCGCTATTGAAAGGCTCCGCGTCTTGGTCTAGCACGCGGAGGTTGTCGGTATCACCGGATTCGGACATTTTTAAACTCGGTAAATTTTATTATTTTAGGGTGATTTAAGAGGTTTCCTATGTTTAAGCGTCCGGCAGCAGCTACTCAAAATCTATGATATTCTCTACCCGGGTAGTTTATATCGAACCTGTTATAATTTTTATTTATTTGACGTAAATGCTCTGTGCACGCGGCACGACTGCTAATAGGCCGTACTTTGAACAGAAGGTTTTTGCAACGAGGGCACTCAGGGAATATATCGTTAGGTTAGTGGTAGTGCACTTGATATATCTCGTCTACCTCTACCCGATTTGAATTAAAGCAATTTAGGCAAATTTTTCCGCCTTCCGTGGTCGTAGCTGCTCCTCCCGAAACACAAATCAGTTTATTTGAGTCTGACAAAACGCCCCGCAGCCTGCGGCTTGGGAAATATAATGTATTTTGACTTTGGCGTGAATCGCACATGTTAGTTATCAATGTCTTATGTTGCGTCAGGCAGTTTGTTTAAATTTCGTGGTAAAAGGATATTAGTGATTCAGTTTCTGTTTGAAAGGAAGTACCACTGTGTACACTCGACACAATTGGTTGCGGGACGCGTTTGATATATCACGCTATTGCACCTTAGGCAATTAGGGAATGTATAGGGTGTTTGGCAGTAGTGAATTTGATACTCTGTCACCGTTTCTGTTGGTACTAGTCGGGAGCAATGTAAGCAAATTTCGTCGCCTTCGTCGTTTGTTACTATGGTCCCGGAAACACAGACCATCCACTGTATAGATGCCGTCAAATTTTGTAATTGGCGGCTCCTGTAGGCTGGTTTCCACGGACTAACGTATTCTGTATACATGCTAAATAGGCAATTGTGGGTACCGTATGTTAGGGAATTTATTCCTATTAACAGTTGACGGATCCCACCGCTGTCACCAAAATTATGTCACGTCCCGGGTGAGGTCTTTTGGGAACGATGACATTAGGAAAGGAGAAAGACAGGCGCGAATCTAAAATCCAGCACTCTGAGATTTTTGGGGGAAGACCAGGCGCGAATATTAAATCCGTCACACTGAGGGTTTGGAAGGAACTTAGGCGCGAATCTTGAATCCAGCACACTGAGGGTTTGAAAGGAATTCAGGCGCGAATCTATAATCCAGCACACTGAGGGTTTGAAAGGAATTCAGGCGCGAATCTATAATCCAGCACACTGAGGGTTTGGAAGGAGAGGAACGTCAGGCGCGAATCTTGAATCCAGCACACTGAGGGTTTTGAAGGAGAGGAACGTCAGGCGCGAATCTTGAATCCAGCACACTGAGGATTTTGAAGGAATTCAGGCGCGAATCTATAATCCAGCACACTAATCGTTTTACAGGGAGGAACGCCAGGCGCGAATCTATAATCCAGCACACTAGTCGACCAGGGAAGTTTAAAGGCTAGAGCGTATTTGGGGAACACCCGTTAGCACTTTGTTTTGGTTTACGTAATATCAGATTTACCGTTGCATAGGCACAAAAAGTTTCCTCGTAATATTTCTTGAGAAATTCGTCTATACGTGCAGCTATGCAAGGGAATGTTAGTAAACACTGTCACTGTTCTCGAGTTCGCGATCCGCGATCAGCTGTTTCGCCGACTCGTTGGTTTGTATCTTAGTACGTTCGTAACTAATGGTTGAACACAAATAACTTGAAGCAAGATTTTAAACAAAGCGATTTATTAACTTCGTTAATCGGTTATTATAATCGTGCGAGGGGGCTTTTAGCATTGGCACAATATTTGTAATATGGTTATAACATTTAATATATATATATGGACATGAGATACAATATAAGTCGTTTAATAATGATCGTTAATAATAATAATATGATAAGATTGCGATAAGCAGTTATAATAGAATAGTAAGATTGCGATAAGCAGTTATAAACAAAATAATAGAATAGTAAGATTGCGATAAGCAGTTATAAACGAAATAATTGAATAGTAAGATTGCGATAAGCAGTTATAAACAAAATAATAGAATAGTATGGTATGGTGGTGATATGCACAATAATATTAAGTAATATAAATGGCTTACGGTGATCGTCGAACACTGAGTTTAATATTAACACTTTTAAGATATACTTTTCAAGAAAGCCTTCTACCGAAGAGGTTTCTGTCGAAGAAAGAGAGAGGACTCGGCCTGTCAGGACCTCATATTTATGTACTTTCACAGGAGTATTGTGGGGTACGCGCGGTAAAGACCTTGACACATTTCGGTTTAAGACGCAGTAGGACTTCCGGGGTTTTTACAAACGGTACGTCTATTAATAGACGTATTTATGTCACGTACGCCAAATATACGTCGCAATTAGGTTTCTGGGGTTTTTATGACTGCGAAAAGAGATACTCAACTCATCGAATGGATTTCGGGTGTTTTACGGGAAAGGGGTTATTAGAGTGGCTTGGACTTCATGAGTCGTAAAGAGGGGGTTGAGACTTGGTCTCGATTTAAGAGGGATTTGTAATGAGGGACTTGTTTGAATTTGTTTTTGGAGGGAATGATTCGTGCCTTGTAAGACGAATAGGCGAAGAGGGTTTTGAAACGATCATCTCGTGATGGGGACCGCTAAGGTACATCAGCGAGGTGGAGGTTTGTATTGATCATCCTGTGTTGTTGACCGCTAAGGTGCAACATCAAGGTGATCGGTGATTGAGGAGATGGGGTAGGAGTTGAGTTTGATAGACTTTAGTGGAGTGATTTTGAGGTTTACTAGTGGAATTGGGAATTACAACGTCGTTACAAAAATAAAAAAAATTATAAGAAAATTACAAAAAAAATTTAAAACATTTAAAAAATTAAAAAAAAAATTAAAATTCCAAAAAATAAAAAATATAAATAATTTAAAAAAAAATAAAAAAAATAAATAAAAATTTAAAAAAAAAGAAAACAAAGAAAAATTTTAAAAAATTTTAAAAAATTTTAAAAAGTTTAAAAAAACTTTTAAAAAACTTTTAAAAAATTAAAAAAATATTCAAACAAAAATTAAAAAATTTTTTTAAAAATTTAAAAAAATAATAATTTAAAACAAAAATAAATAAAAAAAAATTTTAAAATGAAAAAAATTCAAAAATAAAAAAAATTATAAGAAAATTTAAAAAAAAATTTAAAAAATTTTAAAAATTAAAAAATTAAAAAATTAAAATAAAAGAGAAATAAAAATTAAAAAAAATTAAAAAAAATTAAAAATATTTTTGAAATAAAAAAATAATACCTTTAAAAAAAATTATAAAAATTTAGAAAAATTTTAAAAATTTTTAAAAATTTTAAAAAAATTTCAAAAATTTTAAAAAATAAAAAAATTATAAGTAAATTAAAAAAAAATATTAAACAAAAATTTAAAAAATTAAAAAATAAAAAAAATTATAAGAAAATTAAAAAAAAAATTAAAAATTTAAAAAATAAAAAAAAATTTAAAAAAAAATTAAAATTTTTTTAAACATATTTTAAAAAATTAAAAAAAAATTATAAGAAAATTAAAAAAAAAATTTAAAAAAAATTTTAAATAATTTAAAAAAAATTAAAAACATTTTTTAAATAATAGAATAATACTTTTAAAGTTTTTTTTTTAAATTTAGAAAAATTTCAAAAAAATTTAAAAAAATAAAAAAAATTATAAGAAAATTACAAAAAAATTTAAAACATTAAAAAAATTAAAAAAAATTTTCAAATTTCAAAAAATAAAAAATATAAATAATTTAAGAAAAAATAAAAAAATAAGTAAAAATTTAAAAAAAAGAAAGCAAAGAAAAATTTTAAAATTTTTTAAAAAACTGTAAAAAGTTTAAAAAAACTTTTAAAATTTTTTTTTAAAAATTAAAAAAATAATAATTTAAAACAAAAATAAATAAAAAAAAAATTTTAAAATGAAAAAAATTCAAAAATAAAAAAAATTATAATAAAATTTAAAAAAAATTTTAAAAAATTTTAAAAATTAAAAATTTAAAAAATTACAATAAAAGAGAAATAAAAATTTAAAAAAAATTTTAAAAAATTAAAAATATTTTTGAAATAAAAAAATAATACCTTTAAAATTTTTTTTAAAAAATTTAGAAAAATTTTAAAAAATTTAAAAAATTTTAAAAATTTTAAAAAAACTTCAAAAAAATTTTAAAAAATAAAAAAAATTATAAGAAAATTAAGAAAAAATTAAACAAAAATTAAAAAAAATTAAAAAATAAAAAAAATTATAAGAAAATTTAAAAAAAAAAAATTTTAAAAAAAAATTAAAAATAAAAAAAATTATAAAATAATTTGGTAAAAAATTTTTAAAAAATATTTAAAAAATTAAAAAAAAATTTATAAATTTGTTTTTTAAATTTTAAAGAATTAAAAAAAAATTTAAACAAAAATTAAAATTTTTTTTAAAAAATTAAAAAAAAATAATAATTTAAAACAAAAATAAATAAAAAAAAATTTGAAAACGAAAAAAATTAAAAAATAAAGAAAATTTAAAAAAAAATTTTAAAAATTTTAAAAATTAAAAAATTAAAATAAGAGAGAAATAAAAATTTAAATAATTTTAAAAAATTAAAAATATTTTTTAAATAAAAAACTAATACCTTTAAAAAAATTAAAAAAAATTTAGAAAATTTTTAAAAAATTTAAAAAAACAACAAAATTATAAGAAAATTAAGAAAAATTTAAAAATTTAAAAAATTAAAAAAAAATTTTAAAAAATTTAAAATTTTTTTTAAATATATTTTAAAAAATTAAAAAAAAATTATAAGAAAATTAGAAAAAAAATTTTAAAAAAATTAAAAAAATTAAATGAAATTAAAATAAAAGAAAAATAAAAATTAAAAAAAAATTTAAAAACATTTTTTGAAATAAAAAAATTATAATTTAAAAAAAAAATATTTTAAAAAATTTAAACAAAAATTCTAAAAAATTAAAAATATTTTTTAAATAAAAAATAATACCTTTAAAAAAATTTAAAAAAATTTAAAAAAATTTAGAAAATTTTAAAAAAATTTAAAAAAATAAAAAAAAATATAAGAAAATTAAAAAAAAATTTTAAAAATTTTAAAAATTAAAAAATTAAAAAATTAAAATAAAAGAGAAATAAAAATTAAAAAAAAATTAAAAAAAATTAAAAATATTTTTGAAATAAAAAAATAATACCTTTAAAAAAATTATAAAAATTTAGAAAAATTTTAAAAATTTTTAAAAATTTTAAAAAAATTTCAAAAATTTTAAAAAATAAAAAAAATTATAAGTAAATTAAAAAAAAAATTAAACAAAAATTAAAAAAATTAAAAAATAAAAAAATTATAAGAAAATTAAAAAAAAAATTAAAAATTTAAAAAATTAAAAAAAATTTTAAAAAAAATTAAAATTTTTTTAAACATATTTTAAAAAATTAAAAAAAAATTATAAGAAAATTTAAAAAAAAATTTTAAAAAAATTTAAAAAATTAAAAAAAATTAAAATAAAACGGAAATAAAAATTTAAAAAAAATTTTAAATAATTTAAAAAAAATTAAAAACATTTTTGAAATAAAAAAATAATACCTTTAAAATTTTTTTTAAAAATTTAGAAAAATTTTAAAAAATTTAAAAAATTTTAAAAATTTTAAAAAATTTAAAAAAAAATTCTAAAAAATTAAAAATATTTTTTAAATAAAAAAATAATACATTTAAAAAAATTTAAAAAAATTTTAAAAAATTTAGAAAAATTTTAAAAAATTTAAAAAATTTTATAAATTTTAAAAAAATTTCAAAAAAATTTTAAAAAATAAAAAAAATTATAAGAAAATTAAAAAAAAATTAAACAAAAATTAAAAAAATTAAAAAATAAAAAAAATTATAAGAAAATTTAAAAAAAAAATTAAAAATAAAAAAAATTATAAGATAATTTGGTAAAAAAATTTTAAAAAATATTTAAAAAATTTAAAAAAAATTTATAAATTTGTTTTTTAAATTTTAAAAAAATAAAAAAAAATTTAAACAAAAATTAAATTTTTTTTAAAAAATTAAAAAAAAAAATTATTTAAAACAAAAATAAATAAAAAAAATTTGAAAACGAAAAAAAGTAAAAAATAAAGAAAATTTAAAAAAATTTTAATAATTTTAAAAATTAAAAAATTAAAATAAAATAGAAATAAAAATTTTAAAAAAATTTAAAAAATTAAAAATATTTTTTAAATAAAAAACTAATACCTTTAAAAAAATTAAAAAAATTTAGAAAATTTTATAAAAATTTAAAAAAATTAAAAAATTATAAGAAAATTAAAAAGAATATAAAAATTTTAAAAATTAAAAAAATTTTTAAAAAATTAAAAATTTTTTTTAAATATATTTTAAAAAATTAAAAAAAAATTATAAGAAAATTCGAAAAAAAATTTTAAAAAAATTTAAAAAATTAAAAGAAATTAAAATAAAAGAAAAATAAAAATTAAAAAAAAATTTAAAAGCATTTTTTGAAATAAAGAAATTATATTTTTAAAAAAAATTTTAAAAAAATTTAAAAAATTAAAGTAAAGAAAAGTTTTTAAAATTTTTTTAAAAAAATTATGATAATTTTTAAAAAATTTAAAAAAAATTAAAAAATAAAAAAAATTATAAGAAAATTTATAAGAAAATGTAAAAAATTAAAATTTTTTTAAAAATTTAAAAACATTTTTTAAATAATAGAATAATACTTTTAAATTTTTTTTTAAAAATTTAGAAAAATTTCAAAAAAGTTTTAAAAAATTTTAAAAAAATTTAAAAAATTAAAAAAAAAATTAAAATTTCAAAAAATAAAAAATATAAATAATTTTAAAAAAAATAAATAAAAATTTAAAAAAAAGAGAGCAAAGAAAAATTTTAAAAAATTTTAAAAAATTTTAAAAAGTTTAAAAAAACTTTTAAAATTTTTTTTTAAAAATTAAAAAAATAATAATTTAAAACAAAAATAAATAAAAAAAAATTTTAAAAATGAAAAAAATTCAAAAATAAAAAAATTATAATAAAATTTAAAAAAAATTTTAAAAAATTTTAAAAATTAAAAAATTAAAAAATTAAAATAAAAGAGAAATAAAAATTAAAAAAAATTTTTAAAAAATTAAAAATATTTTTGAAATAAAAAAATAATACCTTTAAACAAATTTTAAAAAATTTAGAAAAATTTAAAAAAATTTAAACAAAAATTAAAATTTTTTTAAAAAATTAAAAAAAAAATTATAATTTAAAACAAAAATAAATAAAAAAAAATTTGAAAACGAAAAAAAGTAAAAAATAAAAAAAATTTTAAAAAAATTTTAATAATTTTAAAAATTAAAAAATTAAAATAAAATAGAAATAAAAATTAGAAAAA
>NW_027485098.1:0-55741 GCF_050908995.1 Andrena cerasifolii | reverse complement strand
GTTGGTTCGTTGTTTCGTTGTTTCGTTGTTTCGTTGTTTCGTTGTTTCGCTGTTTCGCTGTTTCGTTGTTTCGTTGTTTCGTTGTTTCGTTGTTTCGTTGTTTCGTTGTTTCGTTGTTTCGTTGTTTCGTTGTTTCGTTGTTTCGTTGTTTCGTTGTTTCGTTGTTTCGTTGTTTCGTTGTTTCGTTGTTTCGTTGTTTCGTTGTTTCGTTGTTTCGTTGTTTCGTTGTTGTTTCGTTGTTTCGTTGTTTCGTTGTTTCGTTGTTTCGTTGTTTCGTTGTTTCGTTGTTTCGTTGTTTCGTTGTTTCGTTGTTTCGTTGTTTCGTTGTTTCGTTGTTTCGTTGTTTCGTTGTTTCGTTGTTTCGTTGTTTCGTTGTTTCGTTGTTTCGTTGTTTCGTTGTTTCGTTGTTTCGTTGTTTCGTTGTTTCGTTGTTTCGTTGTTTCGTTGTTTCGTTGTTTCGTTGTTTCGTTGTTTCGTTGTTTCGTTGTTTCGTTGTTTCGTTGTTTCGTTGTTTCGTTGTTTCGTTGTTTCGTTGTTTCGTTGTTTCGTTGTTTCGTTGTTTCGTTGTTTCGTTGTTTCGTTGTTTCGTTGTTTCGTTGTTTCGTTGTTTCGTTGTTTCGTTGTTTCGTTGTTTCGTTGTTTCGTTGTTTCGTTGTTTCGTTGTTTCGTTGTTTCGTTGTTTCGTTGTTTCGTTGTTTCGTTGTTTCGTTGTTTCGTTGTTTCGTTGTTTCGTTGTTTCGTTGTTTCGTTGTTTCGTTGTTTCGTTGTTTCGTTGTTTCGTTGTTTCGTTGTTTCGTTGTTTCGTTGTTTCGTTGTTTCGTTGTTTCGTTGTTTCGTTGTTTCGTTGTTTCGTTGTTTCGTTGTTTCGTTGTTTCGTTGTTTCGTTGTTTCGTTGTTTCGTTGTTTCGTTGTTTCGTTGTTTCGTTGTTTCGTTGTTTCGTTGTTTCGTTGTTTCGTTGTTTCGTTGTTTCGTTGTTTCGTTGTTTCGTTGTTTCGTTGTTTCGTTGTTTCGTTGTTTCGTTGTTTCGTTGTTTCGTTGGTTTCGTTGGTTCGTTGGTTCGTTGGTTCGTTGGTTCGTTGGTTCGTTGGTTCGTTGGTTCGTTGGTTCGTTGGTTCGTTGGTTCGTTGGTTCGTTGGTTCGTTGTTTCGTTGTTTCGTTGTTTCGTTGTTTCGTTGTTTCGTTGTTTCGTTGTTTCGTTGTTTCGTTGTTTCGTTGTTTCGTTGTTTCGTTGTTTCGTTGTTTCGTTGTTTCGTTGTTTCGTTGTTTCGTTGTTTCGTTGTTTCGTTGTTTCGTTGTTTCGTTGTTTCGTTGTTTCGTTGTTTCGTTGTTTCGTTGTTTCGTTGTTTCGTTGTTTCGTTGTTTCGTTGTTTCGTTGTTTCGTTGTTTCGTTGCTTCGTTGCTTCGTTGCTTCGTTGTTTCGTTGTTTCGTTGTTTCGTTGTTTCGTTGTTTCGTTGTTTCGTTGTTTCGTTGTTTCGTTGTTTCGTTGTTTCGTTGATTCGTTGTTTCGTTGTTTCGTTGTTTCGTTGTTTCGTTGTTTCGTTGTTTCGTTGTTTCGTTGTTTCGTTGTTTCGTTGTTTCGCTGGTTCGTTGTTTCGTTGTTTCGTTGTTTCGTTGTTTCGTTGTTTCGTTGTTTCGTTGTTTCTTTGGTTCTTTCGTTTCTTTGTCTCTTTGTTCGTTTGTTCGTTTGTTCGTTTGTTCGTTTGTTCGTTTGTTCTTTTGTTCGTTGTTTCGTTGTTTCGTTGTTTCGTTGTTTCGTTGTTTCGTTGTTTCGTTGTTTCGTTGTTTCGTTGGTTCTTTTGTTTCTTTGTTTCTTTGTCTCTTTGTTCGTTTGTTCGTTTGTTCTTTTGTTCGTTGGTTCGTTGGTTCGTTGGTTCGTTGGTTCGTTGGTTCGTTGGTTCGTTGGTTCGTTGGTTCGTCGGTTCGTCGGTTCGTTGGTTCGTTGATTCGTCGGTTCGTTTGTTCGTTTGTTCGTTTGTTCGTTTGTTCGTTTGTTCGTTTGTTCGTTTGTTCGTTGGTTCGTTGGTTCGTTGGTTCGTTGGTTCGTTGGTTCGTTGGTTCGTTGGTTCGTTGTTTCGTTGTTTCGTTGTTTCGTTGTTTCGTTGTTTCGTTGTTTCGTTGTTTCGTTGTTTCGTTGTTTCGTTGTTTCGTTGTTTCGTTGTTTCGTTGTTTCGTTGTTTCGTTGTTTCGTTGCTTCGTTGCTTCGTTGTTTCGTTGTTTCGTTGTTTCGTTGCTTCGTTGCTTCGTTGTTTCGTTGTTTCGTTGTTTCGTTGTTTCGTTGTTTCGTTGTTTCGTTGTTTTCGTTGTTTTTCGTTGTTTCGTTGTTTCGTTGTTTCGTTGTTTCGTTGTTTCGTTGTTTCGTTGTTTCGTTGTTTCGTTGTTTCGTTGTTTCGTTGTTTCGTTTGTTTTCGTTGTTTCGTTTGTTCGTTTTCGTTGTTTCGTTGTTTCGTTGTTTCGTTGTTTCGTTGTTTCGTTGTTTCGTTGTTTCGTTGTTTCGTTGTTTCGTTGTTTCGTTGTTTCGTTGTTTCGTTGTTTCGTTGTTTCGTTGTTTCGTTGTTTTCGTTGTTTCGTTGTTTCGTTGTTTCGTTGTTTCGTTGTTTCGTTGTTTCGTTGTTTCGTTGTTTCGTTGTTTCGTTGTTTCGTTGTTTCGTTGTTTCGTTGTTTCGTTGTTTCGTTGTTTCGTTGTTTCGTTGTTTCGTTGTTTCGTTGTTTCGTTGTTTCGTTGTTTCGTTGTTTCGTTGTTTCGTTGTTTCGTTGTTACGTTGTTTCGTTGTTTCGTTGGTTCTTTTGTTTCTTTGTCTCTTTGTTCGTTTGTTCGTTTGTTCGTTTGTTCTTTTGTTCGTTGGTTCGTTGTTTCGTTGTTTCGTTGTTTCGTTGTTTCGTTGTTTCGTTGGTTCTTTTGTTTCTTTGTCTCTTTGTTCGTTTGTTCGTTTGTTCGTTTGTTCTTTTGTTCGTTTGTTCGTTGGTTCGTTGGTTCGTTGGTTCGTTGGTTCGTTGGTTCGTTGGTTCGTTGGTTCGTTGGTTCGTTGGTTCGTTGGTTCGTTGGTTCGTTGGTTCGTTGGTTCGTTGGATCGTTGGTCCGTTGGTCCGTTGGTTCGAAGGTTCGTTGGTTCGTTGGATCGTTGGTTCGTTGGTTCGAAGGTTCGTTGGTTCGTTGGTTCGTCGGTTCGTTGGTTCGTTGATTCGTCGGTTCGTTTGTTCGTTGTTCGTTTGTTCGTTTGTTCATTTGTTCGTTCGTTGGTTCGTTGGTTCGTTGGTTCGTGTTCGTTGGTTCGTTGTTTCGTTGTTTCGTTGGTTCGTTGGTTCGTTGGTTCGTTGGTTCGTTGGTTCGTTGGTTCGTTGGTTCGTTGGTTCGTTGGTTCGTTGGTTCGTTGGTTCGTTGGTTCGTTGGTTCGTTGGTTCGTTGGTTCGTTGGTTCGTTGGTTCGTTGGTTCGTTGGTTCGTTGTTTCGTTGTTTCGTTGTTTCGTTGTTTCGTTGTTTCGTTGTTTCGTTGTTTCGTTGTTTCGTTGTTTCGTTGTTTCGTTGTTTCGTTGTTTCGCTGTTTCGTTGTTTCGTTGTTTCGTTGTTTCGTTGTTTCGTTGTTTCGTTGTTTCGTTGTTTCGTTGTTTCGTTGTTTCGTTGTTTCGTTGTTTCGTTGTTTCGTTGTTTCGTTGTTTCGTTGTTTCGTTGTTTCGTTGTTTCGTTGTTTCGTTGTTTCGTTGTTTCGTTGTTTCGTTGTTTCGTTGTTTCGTTGTTTCGTTGTCGTTTGTTTCTTTGTTTCTTTGTCTCTTTGTTCGTTTGTTCGCTTGTTCGCTTGTTCGCTTGTTCGTTTGTTCGTTTGTTCGTTTGTTCGTTTGTTCGTTTGTTCGTTTGTTCGTTTGTTCGTTTGTTCGTTTGTTCGTTTGTTCGTTTTTTCGTTTTTTCGTTTGTTCGTTTGTTCGTTTATTCGTTTGTTCGTTTGTTCGTTTGTTCGTTGGTTCGTTGTTTCGTTGTTTCGTTGTTTCGTTGTTTCGTTGTTTCGTTGTTTCGTTGTTTCGTTGTTTCGTTGTTTCGTTGTTTCGTTGTTTCTTTGTTTCGTTGTTTCGTTGTTTCGTTGTTTCGTTGTTTCGTTGGTTCTTTTGTTTCTTTGTCTCTTTGTTCGTTTGTTCGTTTGTTCGTTTGTTCTTTTGTTCGTTTGTTCGTTTGTTCGTTGGTTCGTTGGTTCGTTGGTTCGTTGGTTCGTTGTTTCGTTATTTCGTTGTTTCGTTGTTTCGTTGTTTCGTTGGTTCTTTTGTTTCTTTGTCTCTTTGTTCGTTTGTTCGTTTGTTCGTTTGTTCGTTTGTTCGTTTGTTCGTTTGTTCGTTTGTTCGTTTGTTCTTTTGTTCGTTGGTTCGTTGTTTCGTTGTTTCGTTGTTTCGTTGTTTCGTTGTTTCGTTGTTTCGTTGTTTCGTTGTTTCGTTGTTTCGTTGTTTCGTTGTTTCGTTGTTTCGTTGTTTCGTTGTTTCGTTGTTTCGTTGTTTCGTTGTTTCGTTGTTTCGTTGTTTCGTTGTTTCGTTGTTTCGTTGTTTCGTTGTTTCGTTGTTTCGTTGTTTCGTTGTTTCGTTGTTTCGTTTGTTTCGTTGTTTCGTTGTTTCGTTGTTTCGTTGTTTCGTTGTTTCGTTGTTTCGTTGTTTCGTTGTTTCGTTGTTTCGTTGTTTCGTTGTTTCGTTGTTTCGTTGTTTCGTTGTTTCGTTGTTTCGTTGTTTCGTTGTTTCGTTGTTTCGTTGTTTCGTTGTTTCGTTGTTTCGTTGTTTCGTTGTTTCGTTGTTTCGTTGTTTCGTTGTTTCGTTGTTTCGTTGTTTCGTTGTTTCGTTGTTTCGTTGTTTCGTTGTTTCGTTGTTTCGTTGTTTCGTTGTTTCGTTGTTTCGTTGTTTCGTTGTTTCGTTGTTTCGTTGTTTCGTTGTTTCGTTGTTTCGTTGTTTCGTTGTTTCGTTGTTTCGTTGTTTCGTTGTTTCGTTGTTTCGTTGTTTCGTTGTTTCGTTGTTTCGTTGTTTCGTTGTTTCGTTGTTTCGTTGTTTCGTTGTTTCGTTGTTTCGTTGTTTCGTTGTTTCGTTGTTTCGTTGTTTCGTTGTTTCGTTGTTTCGTTGTTTCGTTGTTTCGTTGTTTCGTTGTTTCGTTGTTTCGTTGTTTCGTTGTTTCGTTGTTTCGTTGTTTCGTTGTTTCGTTGTTTCGTTGTTTCGTTGTTTCGTTGTTTCGTTGTTTCGTTGTTTCGCTGGTTCGTTGTTTCGTTGTTTCGTTGTTTCGTTGTTTCGTTGTTTCGTTGTTTCGTTGTTTCGTTGTTTCGTTGTTTCGCTGGTTCGTTGTTTCGTTGTTTCGTTGTTTCGTTGTTTCGTTGTTTCGTTGTTTCGTTGTTTCGTTGTTTCTTTGGTTCTTTCGTTTCTTTGTCTCTTTGTTCGTGTGTTCGTTTGTTCGTTTGTTCGTTTGTTCGTTTGTTCGTTTGTTTCGTTTGTTCTTTTGTTCGTTGTTTCGTTGTTTCGTTGTTTCGTTGTTTCGTTGTTTCGTTGTTTCGTTGTTTCGTTGTTTCGTTGTTTCGTTGGTTCTTTTGTTTCTTTGTTTCTTTGTCTCTTTGTTCGTTTGTTCGTTTGTTCTTTTGTTCGTTGGTTCGTTGGTTCGTTGGTTCGTTGGTTCGTTGGTTCGTTGGTTCGTCGGTTCGTCGGTTCGTCGGTTCGTTGGTTCGTTGATTCGTCGGTTCGTTTGTTCGTTTGTTCGTTTGTTCGTTTGTTCGTTTGTTCGTTTGTTCGTTGGTTCGTTGGTTCGTTGGTTCGTTGGTTCGTTGGTTCGTTGGTTCGTTGCTTCGTTGGTTCGTTGGTTCGTTGGTTCGTTGGTTCGTTGGTTCGTTGGTTCGTTGGTTCGTTGGTTCGTTGGTTCGTTGGTTCGTTGGTTCGTTGGTTCGTTGGTTCGTTGGTTCGTTGGTTCGTTGGTTCGTTGGTTCGTTGGTTCGTTGGTTCGTTGGTTCGTTGGTTCGTTGGTTCGTTGTTTCGTTGTTTCGTTGTTTCGTTGTTTCGTTGTTCCGTTGTTTCGTTGTTTCGTTGTTTCGTTGTTTCGTTGTTTCGTTGTTTCGTTGTTTCGTTGTTTCGTTGTTTCGTTGTTTCGTTGTTTCGTTGTTTCGTTGTTTTCGTTGTTTCGTTGTTTCGTTGTTTCGTTGTTTCGTTGTTTCGTTGTTTCGTTGTTTCGTTGTTTCGTTGTTTCGTTGTTTCGTTGTTTCGTTGTTTCGTTGTTTCGTTGTTTCGTTGTTTCGTTGTTTCGTTGCTTCGTTGCTTCGTTGTTTCGTTGTTTCGTTGTTTCGTTGTTTCGTTGTTTCGTTGTTTCGTTGTTTCGTTGTTTCGTTGTTTCGTTGTTTCGTTGTTTCGTTGATTCGTTGATTCGTTGTTTCGTTGTTTCGTTGTTTCGTTGTTTCGTTGTTTCGTTGTTTCGTTGTTTCGTTGTTTCGTTGTTTCGTTGTTTCGTTGTTTCGTTGTTTCGCTGGTTCGTTGTTTCGTTGTTTCGTTGTTTCGTTGTTTCGTTGTTTCGTTGTTTCGTTGTTTCGTTGTTTCTTTGGTTCTTTCGTTTCTTTGTCTCTTTGTTCGTTTGTTCGTTTGTTCGTTTGTTCGTTTGTTCGTTTGTTCTTTTGTTCGTTGTTTCGTTGTTTCGTTGTTTCGTTGTTTCGTTGTTTCGTTGTTTCGTTGTTTCGTTGTTTCGTTGGTTCTTTTGTTTCTTTGTTTCTTTGTCTCTTTGTTCGTTTGTTCGTTTGTTCGTTTGTTCTTTTGTTCGTTGGTTCGTTGGTTCGTTGGTTCGTTGGTTCGTTGGTTCGTTGGTTCGTCGGTTCGTCGGTTCGTTGGTTCGTTGATTCGTCGGTTCGTTTGTTCGTTTGTTCGTTTGTTCGTTTGTTCGTTTGTTCGTTTGTTCGTTGGTTCGTTGGTTCGTTGGTTCGTTGGTTCGTTGGTTCGTTGGTTCGTTGGTTCGTTGGTTCGTTGGTTCGTTGGTTCGTTGGTTCGTTGGTTCGTTGGTTCGTTGGTTCGTTGGTTCGTTGGTTCGTTGGTTCGTTGGTTCGTTGGTTCGTTGGTTCGTTGGTTCGTTGGTTCGTTGTTTCGTTGTTTCGTTGTTTCGTTGTTTCGTTGTTTCGTTGTTTCGTTGTTTCGTTGTTTCGTTGTTTCGTTGTTTCGTTGTTTCGTTGTTTCGTTGTTTCGTTGATTCGTTGTTTCGTTGTTTCGTTGTTTCGTTGTTTCGTTGTTTCGTTGTTTCGTTGTTTCGTTGTTTTCGTTGTTTCGTTGTTTCGTTGTTTCGTTGTTTCGTTGTTTCGTTGTTTCGTTGTTTCGTTGTTTCGTTGTTTCGTTGTTTCGTTGTTTCGTTGTTTCGTTGTTTCGTTGCTTCGTTGCTTCGTTGTTTCGTTGTTTCGTTGTTTCGTTGCTTCGTTGCTTCGTTGCTTCGTTGTTTCGTTGTTTCGTTGTTTCGTTGTTTCGTTGTTTCGTTGTTTCGTTGTTTTCGTTGTTTCGTTGTTTCGTTGTTTCGTTGTTTCGTTGTTTCGTTGTTTCGTTGTTTCGTTGTTTCGTTGTTTCGTTGTTTCGTTGTTTCGTTGTTTCGTTGTTTCGTTGTTTCGTTGTTTCGTTGTTTCGTTGTTTCGTTGTTTCGTTGTTTCGTTGTTCGTTGTTTCGTTGTTTCGTTGATTCGTTGTTTCGTTGTTTCGTTGTTTCGTTGTTTCGTTGTTTCGTTGTTTCGTTGTTTCGTTGTTTCGTTGTTTCGTTGTTTCGCTGGTTCGTTGTTTCGTTGTTTCGTTGTTTCGTTGTTTCGTTGTTTCGTTGTTTCGTTGTTTCTTTGGTTCTTTCGTTTCTTTGTCTCTTTGTTCGTTTGTTCGTTTGTTCGTTTGTTCGTTTGTTCGTTTGTTCGTTTGTTCGTTTGTTCTTTTGTTCGTTGTTTCGTTGTTTCGTTGTTTCGTTGTTTCGTTGTTTCGTTGTTTCGTTGTTTCGTTGTTTCGTTGGTTCTTTTGTTTCTTTGTTTCTTTGTCTCTTTGTTCGTTTGTTCGTTTGTTCTTTTGTTCGTTGGTTCGTTGGTTCGTTGGTTCGTTGGTTCGTTGGTTCGTTGGTTCGTCGGTTCGTCGGTTCGTTGGTTCGTTGATTCGTTGTTTCGTTGTTTCGTTGTTTCGTTGTTTCGTTGTTTCGTTGTTTCGTTGTTTCGTTGTTTCGTTGTTTCGTTGTTTCGTTGTTTCGTTGTTTCGTTGTTTCGTTGTTTCGTTGTTTCGTTGTTTCGTTGTTTCGTTGTTTCGTTGTTTCGTTGTTTCGTTGTTTCGTTGTTTCGTTGTTTCGTTGTTTCGTTGTTTCGTTGTTTCGTTGTTTCGTTGTTTCGTTGTTTCGTTGTTTCGTTGTTTCGTTGTTTCGTTGTTTCGTTGTTTCGTTGTTTCGTTGTTTCGTTGTTTCGTTGTTTCGTTGTTTCGTTGTTTCGTTGTTTCGTTGTTTCGTTGTTTCGTTGTTTCGTTGTTACGTTGTTTCGTTGTTTCGTTGGTTCTTTTGTTTCTTTGTCTCTTTGTTCGTTTGTTCGTTTGTTCGTTTGTTCTTTTGTTCGTTGGTTCGTTGTTTCGTTGTTTCGTTGTTTCGTTGTTTCGTTGTTTCGTTGGTTCTTTTGTTTCTTTGTCTCTTTGTTCGTTTGTTCGTTTGTTCGTTTGTTCTTTTGTTCGTTTGTTCGTTGGTTCGTTGGTTCGTTGGTTCGTTGGTTCGTTGGTTCGTTGGTTCGTTGGTTCGTTGGTTCGTTGGTTCGTTGGTTCGTTGGTTCGTTGGTTCGTTGGATCGTTGGTCCGTTGGTCCGTTGGTTCGAAGGTTCGTTGGTTCGTTGGATCGTTGGTTCGTTGGTTCGAAGGTTCGTTGGTTCGTTGGTTCGTCGGTTCGTTGGTTCGTTGATTCGTCGGTTCGTTTGTTCGTTTGTTCGTTTGTTCGTTTGTTCATTTGTTCGTTGGTTCGTTGGTTCGTTGGTTCGTTGGTTCTTTGTTTCGTTGTTTCGTTGGTTCGTTGGTTCGTTGGTTCGTTGGTTCGTTGGTTCGTTGGTTCGTTGGTTCGTTGGTTCGTTGGTTCGTTGGTTCGATGGTTCGTTGGTTCGTTGGTTCGTTGGTTCGTTGGTTCGTTGGTTCGTTGGTTCGTTGGTTCGTTGGTTCGTTGGTTCGTTGGTTCGTTGTTTCGTTGTTTCGTTGTTTCGTTGTTTCGTTGTTTCGTTGTTTCGTTGTTTCGTTGTTTCGTTGTTTCGTTGTTTCGTTGTTTCGCTGTTTCGTTGTTTCGTTGTTTCGTTGTTTCGTTGTTTCGTTGTTTCGTTGTTTCGTTGTTTCGTTGTTTCGTTGTTTCGTTGTTTCGTTGTTTCGTTGTTTCGTTGTTTCGTTGTTTCGTTGTTTCGTTGTTTCGTTGTTTCGTTGTTTCGTTGTTTCGTTGTTTCGTTGTTTCGTTGTTTCGTTGTTTCGTTGTTTCGTTGTTTCGTTGTTTCGTTGTTTCGTTGTTTCGTTGTTTCGTTTGTTTCTTTGTTTCTTTGTCTCTTTGTTCGTTTGTTCGCTTGTTCGCTTGTTCGCTTGTTCGTTTG
Organism: Andrena cerasifolii; assembly: GCF_050908995.1. Taxonomy (NCBI): domain Eukaryota; kingdom Metazoa; phylum Arthropoda; class Insecta; order Hymenoptera; family Andrenidae; genus Andrena; species Andrena cerasifolii. The sequence goes on along the minus strand of NW_027485098.1, from coordinate 46,213 downwards.
TTCGTTTGTTCGTTTGTTCGTTTGTTCGTTTGTTCGTTTGTTCGTTTGTTCGTTTGTTCGTTTGTTCGTTTGTTCGTTTTTTCGTTTTTTTCGTTTGTTCGTTTGTTCGTTTGTTCGTTTGTTCGTTTGTTCGTTTGTTCGTTGGTTCGTTGTTTCGTTGTTTCGTTGTTTCGTTGTTTCGTTGTTTCGTTGTTTCGTTGTTTCGTTGTTTCGTTGTTTCGTTGTTTCGTTGTTTCGTTGTTTCTTTGTTTCGTTGTTTCGTTGTTTCGTTGTTTCGTTGTTTCGTTGGTTCTTTTGTTTCTTTGTCTCTTTGTTCGTTTGTTCGTTTGTTCGTTTGTTCTTTTGTTCGTTTGTTCGTTTGTTCGTTGGTTCGTTGGTTCGTTGGTTCGTTGGTTCGTTGTTTCGTTGTTTCGTTGTTTCGTTGGTTCTTTTGTTTCTTTGTCTCTTTGTTCGTTTGTTCGTTTGTTCGTTTGTTCGTTTGTTCGTTTGTTCGTTTGTTCGTTTGTTCGTTGGTTCGTTGTTTCGTTGTTTCGTTGTTTCGTTGTTTCGTTGTTTCGCTGTTTCGTTGTTTCGTTGTTTCGTTGTTTCGTTGTTTCGTTGTTTCGTTGTTTCGTTGTTTCGTTGTTTCGTTGTTTCGTTGTTTCGTTGTTTCGTTGTTTCGTTGTTTCGTTGTTTCGTTGTTTCGTTGTTTCGTTGTTTCGTTGTTTCGTTGTTTCGTTGTTTCGTTGTTTCGTTGTTTCGTTGTTTCGTTGTTTCGTTGTTTCGTTGTTTCGTTGTTTCGTTGTTTCGTTGTTTCGTTGTTTCGTTGTTTCGTTGTTTCGTTGTTTCGTTGTTTCGTTGTTTCGTTGTTTCGTTGTTTCGTTGTTTCGTTGTTTCGTTGTTTCGTTGTTTCGTTGTTTCGTTGTTTCGTTGTTTCGTTGTTTCGTTGTTTCGTTGTTTCGTTGTTTCGTTGTTTCGTTGTTTCGTTGTTTCGTTGTTTCGTTGTTTCGTTGTTTCGTTGTTTCGTTGTTTCGTTGTTTCGTTGTTTCGTTGTTTCGTTGTTTCGTTGTTTCGTTGTTTCGTTGTTTCGTTGTTTCGTTGTTTCGTTGTTTCGTTGTTTCGTTGTTTCGTTGTTTCGTTGTTTCGTTGTTTCGTTGTTTCGTTGTTTCGTTGTTTCGTTGTTTCGTTGTTTCGTTGTTTCGTTGTTTCGTTGTTTCGTTGTTTCGTTGTTTTCGTTGTTTCGTTGTTTCGTTGTTTCGTTGTTTCGTTGTTTCGTTGTTTCGTTGTTTCGTTGTTTCGTTGTTTCGTTGATTCGTTGTTTCGTTGTTTCGTTGTTTCGTTGTTTCGTTGTTTCGTTGTTTCGTTGTTTCGTTGTTTCGTTGTTTCGTTGTTTCGTTGTTTCGCTGGTTCGTTGTTTCGTTGTTTCGTTGTTTCGTTGTTTCGTTGTTTCGTTGTTTCGTTGTTTCGTTGTTTCTTTGGTTCTTTCGTTTCTTTGTCTCTTTGTTCGTTTGTTCGTTTGTTCGTTTGTTCGTTTGTTCGTTTGTTCGTTTGTTCGTTTGTTCTTTTGTTCGTTGTTTCGTTGTTTCGTTGTTTCGTTGTTTCGTTGTTTCGTTGTTTCGTTGTTTCGTTGTTTCGTTGTTTCGTTGGTTCTTTTGTTTCTTTGTTTCTTTGTCTCTTTGTTCGTTTGTTGTTCGTTTGTTCTTTTGTTCGCTGGTTCGTTGGTTCGTTGGTTCGTTGGTTCGTTGGTTCGTTGGTTCGTCGGTTCGTCGGTTCGTCGGTTCGTCGGTTCGTTGGTTCGTTGATTCGTCGGTTCGTTTGTTCGTTTGTTCGTTTGTTCGTTTGTTCGTTTGTTCGTTTGTTCGTTGGTTCGTTGGTTCGTTGGTTCGTTGGTTCGTTGGTTCGTTGGTTCGTTGGTTCGTTGGTTCGTTGGTTCGTTGGTTCGTTGGTTCGTTGGTTCGTTGGTTCGTTGGTTCGTTGGTTCGTTGGTTCGTTGGTTCGTTGGTTCGTTGGTTCGTTGGTTCGTTGTTTCGTTGTTTCGTTGTTTCGTTGTTTCGTTGTTTCGTTGTTTCGTTGTTCCGTTGTTTCGTTGTTTCGTTGTTTCGTTGTTTCGTTGTTTCGTTGTTTCGTTGTTTCGTTGTTTCGTTGTTTCGTTGTTTCGTTGTTTCGTTGTTTCGTTGTTTCGTTGTTTCGTTGTTTCGTTGTTTCGTTGTTTCGTTGTTTCGTTGTTTCGTTGTTTCGTTGTTTCGTTGCTTCGTTGCTTCGTTGCTTCGTTGTTTCGTTGTTTCGTTGTTTCGTTGTTTCGTTGTTTCGTTGTTTCGTTGTTTCGTTGTTTCGTTGTTTCGTTGTTTCGTTGTTTCGTTGATTCGTTGTTTCGTTGTTTCGTTGTTTCGTTGTTTCGTTGTTTCGTTGTTTCGTTGTTTCGTTGTTTCGTTGTTTCGTTGTTTCGTTGTTTCGTTGTTTCGCTGGTTCGTTGTTTCGTTGTTTCGTTGTTTCGTTGTTTCGTTGTTTCGTTGTTTCGTTGTTTCGTTGTTTCGTTGTTTCTTTGGTTCTTTCGTTTCTTTGTCTCTTTGTTCGTTTGTTCGTTTGTTCGTTTGTTCGTTTGTTCGTTTGTTCTTTTGTTCGTTGTTTCGTTGTTTCGTTGTTTCGTTGTTTCGTTGTTTCGTTGTTTCGTTGTTTCGTTGTTTCGTTGTTTCGTTGTTTCGTTGGTTCTTTTGTTTCTTTGTTTCTTTGTCTCTTTGTTCGTTTGTTCGTTTGTTCTTTTGTTCGTTGGTTCGTTGGTTCGTTGGTTCGTTGGTTCGTTGGTTCGTTGGTTCGTTGGTTCGTCGGTTCGTCGGTTCGTCGGTTCGTTGGTTCGTTGATTCGTCGGTTCGTTTGTTCGTTTGTTCGTTTGTTCGTTTGTTCGTTTGTTCGTTTGTTCGTTGGTTCGTTGGTTCGTTGGTTCGTTGGTTCGTTGGTTCGTTGGTTCGTTGGTTCGTTGGTTCGTTGGTTCGTTGGTTCGTTGGTTCGTTGGTTCGTTGGTTCGTTGGTTCGTTGGTTCGTTGGTTCGTTGGTTCGTTGGTTCGTTGGTTCGTTGGTTCGTTGGTTCGTTGGTTCGTTGGTTCGTTGGTTCGTTGGTTCGTTGGTTCGTTGGTTCGTTGGTTCGTTGGTTCGTTGTTTCGTTGTTTCGTTGTTTCGTTGTTTCGTTGTTTCGTTGTTTCGTTGTTTCGTTGTTTCGTTGTTTCGTTGTTTCGTTGATTCGTTGTTTCGTTGTTTCGTTGTTTCGTTGTTTCGTTGTTTCGTTGTTTCGTTGTTTCGTTGTTTCGTTGTTTCGTTGTTTCGTTGTTTCGTTGTTTCGTTGTTTCGTTGTTTCGTTGTTTCGTTGTTTCGTTGTTTCGTTGTTTCGTTGTTTCGTTGTTTCGTTGCTTCGTTGCTTCGTTGTTTCGTTGTTTCGTTGTTTCGTTGCTTCGTTGCTTCGTTGTTTCGTTGTTTCGTTGTTTCGTTGTTTCGTTGTTTCGTTGTTTCGTTGTTTTCGTTGTTTCGTTGTTTCGTTGTTTCGTTGTTTCGTTGTTTCGTTGTTTCGTTGTTTCGTTGTTTCGTTGTTTCGTTGTTTCGTTGTTTCGTTGTTTCGTTGTTTCGTTGTTTCGTTGTTTCGTTGTTTCGTTGTTTCGTTGTTTCGTTGTTTCGTTGTTTCGTTGTTTCGTTGTTTCGTTGTTTCGTTGTTTCGTTGATTCGTTGTTTCGTTGTTTCGTTGTTTCGTTGTTTCGTTGTTTCGTTGTTTCGTTGTTTCGTTGTTTCGTTGTTTCGTTGTTTCGTTGTTTCGTTGTTTCGCTGGTTCGTTGTTTCGTTGTTTCGTTGTTTCGTTGTTTCGTTGTTTCGTTGTTTCGTTGTTTCGTTGTTTCTTTGGTTCTTTCGTTTCTTTGTCTCTTTGTTCGTTTGTTCGTTTGTTCGTTTGTTCGTTTGTTCGTTTGTTCGTTTGTTCGTTTGTTCTTTTGTTCGTTGTTTCGTTGTTTCGTTGTTTCGTTGTTTCGTTGTTTCGTTGTTTCGTTGTTTCGTTGTTTCGTTGTTTCGTTGTTTCGTTGGTTCTTTTGTTTCTTTGTTTCTTTGTCTCTTTGTTCGTTTGTTCGTTTGTTCTTTTGTTCGTTGGTTCGTTGGTTCGTTGGTTCGTTGGTTCGTTGGTTCGTTGGTTCGTCGGTTCGTCGGTTCGTTGGTTCGTTGATTCGTCGGTTCGTTTGTTCGTTTGTTCGTTTGTTCGTTTGTTCGTTTGTTCGTTTGTTCGTTGGTTCGTTGGTTCGTTGGTTCGTTGGTTCGTTGGTTCGTTGGTTCGTTGGTTCGTTGGTTCGTTGGTTCGTTGGTTCGTTGGTTCGTTGGTTCGTTGGTTCGTTGGTTCGTTGGTTCGTTGGTTCGTTGGTTCGTTGGTTCGTTGGTTCGTTGGTTCGTTGGTTCGTTGGTTCGTTGGTTCGTTGGTTCGTTGGTTCGTTGGTTCGTTGTTTCGTTGTTTCGTTGTTTCGTTGTTTCGTTGTTTCGTTGTTTCGTTGTTTCGTTGTTTCGTTGTTTCGTTGTTTCGTTGTTTCGTTGTTTCGTTGTTTCGTTGTTTCGTTGTTTCGTTGTTTCGTTGTTTCGTTGTTTCGTTGTTTCGTTGTTTCGTTGTTTCGTTGTTTCGTTGTTTCGTTGCTTCGTTGCTTCGTTGCTTCGTTGCTTCGTTGTTTCGTTGTTTCGTTGCTTCGTTGCTTCGTTGTTTCGTTGTTTCGTTGTTTCGTTGTTTCGTTGTTTCGTTGTTTCGTTGTTTTCGTTGTTTCGTTGTTTCGTTGTTTCGTTGTTTCGTTGTTTCGTTGTTTCGTTGTTTCGTTGTTTCGTTGTTTCGTTGTTTCGTTGTTACGTTGTTTCGTTGTTTCGTTGGTTCTTTTGTTTCTTTGTCTCTTTGTTCGTTTGTTCGTTTGTTCGTTTGTTCTTTTGTTCGTTGGTTCGTTGTTTCGTTGTTTCGTTGTTTCGTTGTTTCGTTGTTTCGTTGTTTCGTTGTTTCGTTGGTTCTTTTGTTTCTTTGTCTCTTTGTTCGTTTGTTCGTTTGTTCGTTTGTTCTTTTGTTCGTTTGTTCGTTGGTTCGTTGGTTCGTTGGTTCGTTGGTTCGTTGGTTCGTTTGTTCGTTTGTTCGTTTGTTCTTTTGTTCGTTGTTTCGTTGTTTCGTTGTTTCGTTGTTTCGTTGTTTCGTTGTTTCGTTGGTCCGTTGTTTCGTTGTTTCGTTGTTTCGTTGGTTCTTTTGTTTCTTTGTTTCTTTGTCTCTTTGTTCGTTTGTTCGTTTGTTCTTTTGTTCGTTGGTTCGTTGGTTCGTTGGTTCGTTGGTTCGTTGGTTCGTTGGTTCGTCGGTTCGTCGGTTCGTTGGTTCGTTGATTCGTCGGTTCGTTTGTTCGTTTGTTCGTTTGTTCGTTTGTTCGTTTGTTCGTTTGTTCGTTGGTTCGTTGGTTCGTTGGTTCGTTGGTTCGTTGGTTCGTTGGTTCGTTGGTTCGTTGGTTCGTTGGTTCGTTGGTTCGTTGGTTCGTTGTTTCGTTGTTTCGTTGTTTCGTTGTTTCGTTGTTTCGTTGGTTCTTTTGTTTCTTTGTTTCTTTGTCTCTTTGTTCGTTTGTTCGTTTGTTCTTTTGTTCGTTGGTTCGTTGGTTCGTTGGTTCGTTGGTTCGTTGGTTCGTTGGTTCGTCGGTTCGTCGGTTCGTTGGTTCGTTGATTCGTCGGTTCGTTTGTTCGTTTGTTCGTTTGTTCGTTTGTTCGTTTGTTCGTTTGTTCGTTGGTTCGTTGGTTCGTTGGTTCGTTGGTTCGTTGGTTCGTTGGTTCGTTGGTTCGTTGGTTCGTTGGTTCGTTGGTTCGTTGGTTCGTTGGTTCGTTGGTTCGTTGGTTCGTTGGTTCGTTGGTTCGTTGGTTCGTTGGTTCGTTGGTTCGTTGGTTCGTTGGTTCGTTGGTTCGTTGGTTCGTTGGTTCGTTGGTTCGTTGGTTCGTTGGTTCGTTGGTTCGTTGGTTCGTTGTTTCGTTGTTTCGTTGTTTCGTTGTTTCGTTGTTTCGTTGTTTCGTTGTTTCGTTGTTTCGTTGTTTCGTTGTTTCGTTGTTTCGTTGTTTCGTTGTTTCGTTGTTTCGTTGTTTCGTTGTTTCGTTGTTTCGTTGTTTCGTTGTTTCGTTGTTTCGTTGTTTCGTTGTTTCGTTGTTTCGTTGTTTCGTTGTTTCGTTGCTTCGTTGCTTCGTTGCTTCGTTGTTTCGTTGTTTCGTTGCTTCGTTGCTTCGTTGTTTCGTTGTTTCGTTGTTTCGTTGTTTCGTTGTTTCGTTGTTTCGTTGTTTTCGTTGTTTCGTTGTTTCGTTGTTTCGTTGTTTCGTTGTTTCGTTGTTTCGTTGTTTCGTTGTTTCGTTGTTTCGTTGTTTCGTTGTTACGTTGTTTCGTTGTTTCGTTGGTTCTTTTGTTTCTTTGTCTCTTTGTTCGTTTGTTCGTTTGTTCGTTTGTTCTTTTGTTCGTTGGTTCGTTGTTTCGTTGTTTCGTTGTTTCGTTGTTTCGTTGTTTCGTTGTTTCGTTGGTTCTTTTGTTTCTTTGTCTCTTTGTTCGTTTGTTCGTTTGTTCGTTTGTTCTTTTGTTCGTTTGTTCGTTGGTTCGTTGGTTCGTTGGTTCGTTGGTTCGTTGGTTCGTTTGTTCGTTTGTTCGTTTGTTCTTTTGTTCGTTGTTTCGTTGTTTCGTTGTTTCGTTGTTTCGTTGTTTCGTTGTTTCGTTGTTTCGTTGTTTCGTTGTTTCGTTGGTTCTTTTGTTTCTTTGTTTCTTTGTCTCTTTGTTCGTTTGTTCGTTTGTTCTTTTGTTCGTTGGTTCGTTGGTTCGTTGGTTCGTTGGTTCGTTGGTTCGTTGGTTCGTCGGTTCGTCGGTTCGTTGGTTCGTTGGTTCGTCGGTTCGTTGGTTCGTTGATTCGTCGGTTCGTTTGTTCGTTTGTTCGTTTGTTCGTTTGTTCATTTGTTCGTTGGTTCGTTGGTTCGTTGGTTCGTTGGTTCTTTGTTTCGTTGTTTCGTTGGTTCGTTGGTTCGTTGGTTCGTTGGTTCGTTGGTTCGTTGGTTCGTTGGTTCGTTGGTTCGTTGGTTCGATGGTTCGTTGGTTCGTTGGTTCGTTGGTTCGTTGGTTCGTTGGTTCGTTGGTTCGTTGGTTCGTTGGTTCGTTGGTTCGTTGGTTCGTTGTTTCGTTGTTTCGTTGTTTCGTTGTTTCGTTGTTTCGTTGTTTCGTTGTTTCGTTGTTTCGTTGTTTCGTTGTTTCGTTGTTTCGTTGTTTCGCTGTTTCGTTGTTTCGTTGTTTCGTTGTTTCGTTGTTTCGTTGTTTCGTTGTTTCGTTGTTTCGTTGTTTCGTTGTTTCGTTGTTTCGTTGTTTCGTTGTTTCGTTGTTTCGTTGTTTCGTTGTTTCGTTGTTTCGTTGTTTCGTTGTTTCGTTGTTTCGTTGTTTCGTTGTTTCGTTGTTTCGTTGTTTCGTTGTTTCGTTGTTTCGTTGTTTCGTTGTTTCGTTGTTTCGTTGTTTCGTTGTTTCGTTGTTTCGTTGTTTCGTTTGTTTCTTTGTTTCTTTGTCTCTTTGTTCGTTTGTTCGCTTGTTCGCTTGTTCGTTTGTTCGTTTGTTCGTTTGTTCGTTTGTTCGTTTGTTCGTTTGTTCGTTTGTTCGTTTGTTCGTTTGTTCGTTTGTTCGTTTGTTCGTTTGTTCGTTTTTTCGTTTTTTCGTTTGTTCGTTTGTTCGTTTATTCGTTTGTTCGTTTGTTCGTTTGTTCGTTTGTTCGTTGGTTCGTTGTTTCGTTGTTTCGTTGTTTCGTTGTTTCGTTGTTTCGTTGTTTCGTTGTTTCGTTGTTTCGTTGTTTCTTTGTTTCGTTGTTTCGTTGTTTCGTTGTTTCGTTGTTTCGTTGTTTCGTTGGTTCTTTTGTTTCTTTGTCTCTTTGTTCGTTTGTTCGTTTGTTCGTTTGTTCTTTTGTTCGTTTGTTCGTTTGTTCGTTGGTTCGTTGGTTCGTTGGTTCGTTGGTTCGTTGGTTCGTTGTTTCGTTGTTTCGTTGTTTCGTTGTTTCGTTGTTTCGTTGGTTCTTTTGTTTCTTTGTCTCTTTGTTCGTTTGTTCGTTTGTTCGTTTGTTCGTTTGTTCGTTTGTTCGTTTGTTCGTTTGTTCGTTTGTTCTTTTGTTCGTTGGTTCGTTGTTTCGTTGTTTCGTTGTTTCGTTGTTTCGCTGTTTCGTTGTTTCGTTGTTTCGTTGTTTCGTTGTTTCGTTGTTTCGTTGTTTCGTTGTTTCGTTGTTTCGTTGTTTCGTTGTTTCGTTGTTTCGTTGTTTCGTTGTTTCGTTGTTTCGTTGTTTCGTTGTTTCGTTGTTTCGTTGTTTCGTTGTTTCGTTGTTTCGTTGTTTCGTTGTTTCGTTGTTTCGTTGTTTCGTTGTTTCGTTGTTTCGTTGTTTCGTTGTTTCGTTGTTTCGTTGTTTCGTTGTTTCGTTGTTTCGTTGTTTCGTTGTTTCGTTGTTTCGTTGTTTCGTTGTTTCGTTGTTTCGTTGTTTCGTTGTTTCGTTGTTTCGTTGTTTCGTTGTTTCGTTGTTTCGTTGTTTCGTTGTTTCGTTGTTTCGTTGTTTCGTTGTTTCGTTGTTTCGTTGTTTCGTTGTTTCGTTGTTTCGTTGTTTCGTTGTTTCGTTGTTTCGTTGTTTCGTTGTTTCGTTGTTTCGTTGTTTCGTTGTTTCGTTGTTTCGTTGTTTCGTTGTTTCGTTGTTTCGTTGTTTCGTTGTTTCGTTGTTTCGTTGTTTCGTTGTTTCGTTGTTTCGTTGTTTCGTTGTTTCGTTGTTTCGTTGTTTCGTTGTTTCGTTGTTTCGTTGTTTCGTTGTTTCGTTGTTTCGTTGTTTCGTTGTTTCGTTGTTTCGTTGTTTCGTTGTTTCGTTGTTTCGTTGTTTCGTTGTTTCGTTGTTTCGTTGTTTCGTTGTTTCGTTGTTTCGTTGTTTCGTTGTTTCGTTGTTTCGTTGTTTCGTTGTTTCGTTGTTTCGTTGTTTCGTTGTTTCGTTGTTTCGTTGTTTCGTTGTTTCGTTGTTTCGTTGTTTCGTTGTTTCGTTGTTTCGTTGTTTCGTTGTTTCGTTGTTTCGTTGTTCGTTGTTTCGTTGTTTCGTTGTTTCGTTGTTTCGTTGATTCGTTGTTTCGTTGTTTCGTTGTTTCGTTGTTTCGTTGTTTCGTTGTTTCGTTGTTTCGTTGTTTCGTTGTTTCGTTGTTTCGTTGTTTCGCTGGTTCGTTGTTTCGTTGTTTCGTTGTTTCGTTGTTTCGTTGTTTCGTTGTTTCGTTGTTTCGTTGTTTCGTTGTTTCTTTGGTTCTTTCGTTTCTTTGTCTCTTTGTTCGTTTGTTCGTTTGTTCGTTTGTTCGTTTGTTCGTTTGTTCGTTTGTTCGTTTGTTCTTTTGTTCGTTGTTTCGTTGTTTCGTTGTTTCGTTGTTTCGTTGTTTCGTTGTTTCGTTGGTTCTTTTGTTTCTTTGTTTCTTTGTCTCTTTGTTCGTTTGTTCGTTTGTTCTTTTGTTCGTTGGTTCGTTGGTTCGTTGGTTCGTTGGTTCGTTGGTTCGTTGGTTCGTTGGTTCGTCGGTTCGTCGGTTCGTTGGTTCGTTGATTCGTCGGTTCGTTTGTTCGTTTGTTCGTTTGTTCGTTTGTTCGTTTGTTCGTTTGTTCGTTGGTTCGTTGGTTCGTTGGTTCGTTGGTTCGTTGGTTCGTTGGTTCGTTGGTTCGTTGGTTCGTTGGTTCGTTGGTTCGTTGGTTCGTTGGTTCGTTGGTTCGTTGGTTCGTTGGTTCGTTGGTTCGTTGGTTCGTTGGTTCGTTGGTTCGTTGGTTCGTTGGTTCGTTGGTTCGTTGGTTCGTTGGTTCGTTGGTTCGTTGGTTCGTTGGTTCGTTGGTTCGTTGGTTCGTTGGTTCGTTGGTTCGTTGGTTCGTTGGTTCGTTGGTTCGTTGGTTCGTTGTTTCGTTGTTTCGTTGTTTCGTTGTTTCGTTGTTTCGTTGTTTCGTTGTTTCGTTGTTTCGTTGTTTCGTTGTTTCGTTGTTTCGTTGTTTCGTTGTTTCGTTGTTTCGTTGTTTCGTTGTTTCGTTGTTTCGTTGTTTCGTTGTTTCGTTGTTTCGTTGTTTCGTTGTTTCGTTGTTTCGTTGTTTCGTTGTTTCGTTGTTACGTTGTTTCGTTGCTTCGTTGCTTCGTTGTTTCGTTGTTTCGTTGTTTCGTTGTTTCGTTGCTTCGTTGCTTCGTTGTTTCGTTGTTTCGTTGTTTCGTTGTTTCGTTGTTTCGTTGTTTCGTTGTTTTCGTTGTTTCGTTGTTTCGTTGTTTCGTTGTTTCCTTGTTTCGTTGTTTCGTTGTTTCGTTGTTTCGTTGTTTCGTTGTTTCGTTGTTTCGTTGTTTCGTTGTTTCGTTGTTTCGTTGTTTCGTTGTTTCGTTGTTTCGTTGTTTCGTTGTTTCGTTGTTTCGTTGTTTCGTTGTTTCGTTGTTTCGTTGTTTCGTTGTTTCGTTGTTTCGTTGTTTCGTTGTTTCGTTGTTTCGTTGTTTCGTTGTTTCGTTGTTTCGTTGTTTCGTTGTTTCGTTGTTTCGTTGTTTCGTTGTTTCGTTGTTTCGTTGTTACGTTGTTTCGTTGTTTCGTTGGTTCTTTTGTTTCTTTGTCTCTTTGTTCGTTTGTTCGTTTGTTCGTTTGTTCTTTTGTTCGTTGGTTCGTTGTTTCGTTGTTTCGTTGTTTCGTTGTTTCGTTGTTTCGTTGGTTCTTTTGTTTCTTTGTCTCTTTGTTCGTTTGTTCGTTTGTTCGTTTGTTCTTTTGTTCGTTTGTTCGTTGGTTCGTTGGTTCGTTGGTTCGTTGGTTCGTTGGTTCGTTGGTTCGTTGGTTCGTTGGTTCGTTGGTTCGTTGGTTCGTTGGTTCGTTGGTTCGTTGGTTCGTTGGTTCGTTGGATCGTTGGTCCGTTGGTCCGTTGGTTCGAAGGTTCGTTGGTTCGTTGGATCGTTGGTTCGTTGGTTCGAAGGTTCGTTGGTTCGTTGGTTCGTCGGTTCGTTGGTTCGTTGATTCGTCGGTTCGTTTGTTCGTTTGTTCGTTTGTTCGTTTGTTCATTTGTTCGTTGGTTCGTTGGTTCGTTGGTTCGTTGGTTCTTTGTTTCGTTGTTTCGTTGTTTCGTTGGTTCGTTGGTTCGTTGGTTCGTTGGTTCGTTGGTTCGTTGGTTCGTTGGTTCGTTGGTTCGATGGTTCGTTGGTTCGTTGGTTCGTTGGTTCGTTGGTTCGTTGGTTCGTTGGTTCGTTGGTTCGTTGGTTCGTTGGTTCGTTGTTTCGTTGTTTCGTTGTTTCGTTGTTTCGTTGTTTCGTTGTTTCGTTGTTTCGTTGTTTCGTTGTTTCGTTGTTTCGTTGTTTCGTTGTTTCGTTGTTTCGCTGTTTCGCTGTTTCGTTGTTTCGTTGTTTCGTTGTTTCGTTGTTTCGTTGTTTCGTTGTTTCGTTGTTTCGTTGTTTCGTTGTTTCGTTGTTTCGTTGTTTCGTTGTTTCGTTGTTTCGTTGTTTCGTTGTTTCGTTGTTTCGTTGTTTCGTTGTTTCGTTGTTTCGTTGTTTCGTTGTTTCGTTGTTTCGTTGTTTCGTTGTTTCGTTGTTTCGTTGTTTCGTTGTTTCGTTGTTTCGTTTGTTTCTTTGTTTCTTTGTCTCTTTGTTCGTTTGTTCGCTTGTTCGCTTGTTCGTTTGTTCGTTTGTTCGTTTGTTCGTTTGTTCGTTTGTTCGTTTGTTCGTTTGTTCGTTTGTTCGTTTGTTCGTTTGTTCGTTTGTTCGTTTGTTCGTTTGTTCGTTTTTTCGTTTTTTCGTTTGTTCGTTTGTTCGTTTATTCGTTTATTCGTTTGTTCGTTTGTTCGTTTGTTCGTTGGTTCGTTGGTTCGTTGTTTCGTTGTTTCGTTGTTTCGTTGTTTCGTTGTTTCGTTGTTTCGTTGTTTCGTTGTTTCGTTGTTTCGTTGTTTCGTTGTTTCGTTGTTTCGTTGTTTCTTTGTTTCGTTGTTTCGTTGTTTCGTTGTTTCGTTGTTTCGTTGGTTCTTTTGTTTCTTTGTCTCTTTGTTCGTTTGTTCGTTTGTTCGTTTGTTCTTTTGTTCGTTTGTTCGTTTGTTCGTTGGTTCGTTGGTTCGTTGGTTCGTTGGTTCGTTGTTTCGTTGTTTCGTTGTTTCGTTGTTTCGTTGTTTCGTTGGTTCTTTTGTTTCTTTGTCTCTTTGTTCGTTTGTTCGTTTGTTCGTTTGTTCGTTTGTTCGTTTGTTCGTTTGTTCGTTTGTTCTTTTGTTCGTTGGTTCGTTGTTTCGTTGTTTCGTTGTTTCGTTGTTTCGTTGTTTCGCTGTTTCGTTGTTTCGTTGTTTCGTTGTTTCGTTGTTTCGTTGTTTCGTTGTTTCGTTGTTTCGTTGTTTCGTTGTTTCGTTGTTTCGTTGTTTCGTTGTTTCGTTGTTTCGTTGTTTCGTTGTTTCGTTGTTTCGTTGTTTCGTTGTTTCGTTGTTTCGTTGTTTCGTTGTTTCGTTGTTTCGTTGTTTCGTTGTTTCGTTGTTTCGTTGTTTCGTTGTTTCGTTGTTTCGTTGTTTCGTTGTTTCGTTGTTTCGTTGTTTCGTTGTTTCGTTGTTTCGTTGTTTCGTTGTTTCGTTGTTTCGTTGTTTCGTTGTTTCGTTGTTTCGTTGTTTCGTTGTTTCGTTGTTTCGTTGTTTCGTTGTTTCGTTGTTTCGTTGTTTCGTTGTTTCGTTGTTTCGTTGTTTCGTTGTTTCGTTGTTTCGTTGTTTCGTTGTTTCGTTGTTTCGTTGTTTCGTTGTTTCGTTGTTTCGTTGTTTCGTTGTTTCGTTGTTTCGTTGTTTCGTTGTTTCGTTGTTTCGTTGTTTCGTTGTTTCGTTGTTTCGTTGTTTCGTTGTTTCGTTGTTTCGTTGTTTCGTTGTTTCGTTGTTTCGTTGTTTCGTTGTTTCGTTGTTTCGTTGTTTCGTTGTTTCGTTGTTTCGTTGTTTCGTTGTTTCGTTGTTTCGTTGTTTCGTTGTTTCGTTGTTTCGTTGTTTCGTTGTTTCGTTGTTTCGTTGTTTCGTTGTTTCGTTGTTTCGTTGTTTCGTTGTTTCGTTGTTTCGTTGTTTCGTTGTTTCGTTGTTACGTTGTTTCGTTGTTTCGTTGGTTCTTTTGTTTCTTTGTCTCTTTGTTCGTTTGTTCGTTTGTTCGTTTGTTCTTTTGTTCGTTGGTTCGTTGTTTCGTTGTTTCGTTGTTTCGTTGTTTCGTTGTTTCGTTGTTTCGTTGGTTCTTTTGTTTCTTTGTCTCTTTGTCTCTTTGTTCGTTTGTTCGTTTGTTCGTTTGTTCTTTTGTTCGTTTGTTCGTTGGTTCGTTGGTTCGTTGGTTCGTTGGTTCGTTGGTTCGTTGGTTCGTTGGTTCGTTGGTTCGTTGGTTCGTTGGTTCGTTGGTTCGTTGGTTCGTTGGTTCGTTGGTTCGTTGGATCGTTGGTCCGTTGGTCCGTTGGTTCGAAGGTTCGTTGGTTCGTTGGATCGTTGGTTCGTTGGTTCGAAGGTTCGTTGGTTCGTTGGTTCGTCGGTTCGTTGGTTCGTTGATTCGTCGGTTCGTTTGTTCGTTTGTTCGTTTGTTCGTTTGTTCATTTGTTCGTTGGTTCGTTGGTTCGTTGGTTCGTTGGTTCTTTGTTTCGTTGTTTCGTTGGTTCGTTGGTTCGTTGGTTCGTTGGTTCGTTGGTTCGTTGGTTCGTTGGTTCGTTGGTTCGTTGGTTCGTTGGTTCGATGGTTCGTTGGTTCGTTGGTTCGTTGGTTCGTTGGTTCGTTGGTTCGTTGGTTCGTTGGTTCGTTGGTTCGTTGTTTCGTTGTTTCGTTGTTTCGTTGTTTCGTTGTTTCGTTGTTTCGTTGTTTCGTTGTTTCGTTGTTTCGTTGTTTCGTTGTTTCGTTGTTTCGCTGTTTCGCTGTTTCGTTGTTTCGTTGTTTCGTTGTTTCGTTGTTTCGTTGTTTCGTTGTTTCGTTGTTTCGTTGTTTCGTTGTTTCGTTGTTTCGTTGTTTCGTTGTTTCGTTGTTTCGTTGTTTCGTTGTTTCGTTGTTTCGTTGTTTCGTTGTTTCGTTGTTTCGTTGTTTCGTTGTTTCGTTGTTTCGTTGTTTCGTTGTTTCGTTGTTTCGTTGTTTCGTTGTTTCGTTGTTTCGTTGTTTCGTTGTTTCGTTGTTTCGTTGTTTCGTTGTTTCGTTGTTTCGTTGTTTCGTTGTTTCGTTTGTTTCTTTGTTTCTTTGTCTCTTTGTTCGTTTGTTCGCTTGTTCGCTTGTTCGTTTGTTCGTTTGTTCGTTTGTTCGTTTGTTCGTTTGTTCGTTTGTTCGTTTGTTCGTTTGTTCGTTTGTTCGTTTGTTCGTTTGTTCGTTTGTTCGTTTTTTCGTTTTTTCGTTTGTTCGTTTGTTCGTTTATTCGTTTGTTCGTTTGTTCGTTTGTTCGTTGGTTCGTTGGTTCGTTGTTTCGTTGTTTCGTTGTTTCGTTGTTTCGTTGTTTCGTTGTTTCGTTGTTTCGTTGTTTCGTTGTTTCGTTGTTTCGTTGTTTCGTTGTTTCTTTGTTTCGTTGTTTCGTTGTTTCGTTGTTTCGTTGTTTCGTTGGTTCTTTTGTTTCTTTGTCTCTTTGTTCGTTTGTTCGTTTGTTCGTTTGTTCTTTTGTTCGTTTGTTCGTTTGTTCGTTTGTTCGTTGGTTCGTTGGTTCGTTGGTTCGTTGTTTCGTTGTTTCGTTGTTTCGTTGTTTCGTTGTTTCGTTGGTTCTTTTGTTTCTTTGTCTCTTTGTTCGTTTGTTCGTTTGTTCGTTTGTTCGTTTGTTCGTTTGTTCGTTTGTTCGTTTGTTCGTTTGTTCGTTTGTTCTTTTGTTCGTTGGTTCGTTGTTTCGTTGTTTCGTTGTTTCGTTGTTTCGTTGTTTCGTTGTTTCGTTGTTTCGTTGTTTCGTTGTTTCGTTGGTTCGTTGTTTCGTTGTTTCGTTGTTTCGTTGTTTCGTTGTTTCGTTGTTTCGTTGTTTCGTTGTTTCGTTGTTTCGTTGTTTCTTTGGTTCTTTCGTTTCTTTGTCTCTTTGTTCGTTTTTTCGTTTGTTCGTTTGTTCGTTTGTTCGTTTGTTCGTTTGTTCGTTTGTTCTTTTGTTCTTTTGTTCGTTGGTTCGTTGTTTCGTTGTTTCGTTGTTTCGTTGTTTCGTTGTTTCGTTGTTTCGTTGTTTCGTTGGTTCTTTTGTTTCTTTGTTTCTTTGTCTCTTTGTTCGTTTGTTCGTTTGTTCGTTTGTTCGTTGGTTCGTTGGTTCGTTGGTTCGTTGGTTCGTTGGTTCGTTGGTTCGTTGGTTCGTTGGTTCGTTGGTTCGTTGGTTCGTCGGTTCGTCGGTTCGTTGATTCGTCGGTTCGTTTGTTCGTTTGTTCGTTTGTTCGTTTGTTCGTTTGTTCGTTTGTTCGTTGGTTCGTTGGTTCGTTGGTTCGTTGGTTCGTTGTTTCGTTGTTTCGTTGGTTCGTTGGTTCGTTGGTTCGTTGGTTCGTTGGTTCGTTGGTTCGTTGGTTCGTTGGTTCGTTGGTTCGTTGGTTCGTTGGTTCGTTGGTTCGTTGGTTCGTTGGTTCGTTGGTTCGTTGGTTCGTTGGTTCGTTGGTTCGTTGGTTCGTTGGTTCGTTGGTTCGTTGGTTCGTTGGTTCGTTGGTTCGTTGGTTCGTTGGTTCGTTGGTTCGTTGGTTCGTTGGTTCGTTGGTTCGTTGTTTCGTTGTTTCGTTGTTTCGTTGTTTCGTTGTTTCGTTGTTTCGTTGTTTCGTTGTTTCGTTGTTTCGTTGTTTCGTTGTTTCGTTGTTTCGTTGTTTCGTTGTTTCGTTGTTTCGTTGTTTCGTTGTTTCGTTGTTTCGTTGTTTCGTTGTTTCGTTGTTTCGTTGTTTCGTTGTTTCGTTGTTTCGTTGTTTCGTTGTTTCGTTGTTTCGTTGTTTCGTTGTTTCGTTGCTTCGTTGTTTCGTTGCTTCGTTGTTTCGTTGTTTCGTTGTTTCGTTGTTTCGTTGTTTCGTTGTTTCGTTGTTTCGTTGTTTTCGTTGTTTCGTTGTTTCGTTGTTTCGTTGTTTCGTTGTTTCGTTGTTTCGTTGTTTCTTTGTTTCGTTGTTTCGTTGTTTCGTTGTTTCGTTGTTTCGTTGTTTCGTTGTTTCGTTGTTTCGTTGTTTCGTTGTTTCGTTGTTTCGTTGTTTCGTTGTTTCGTTGTTTCGTTGTTTCGTTGTTTCGTTGTTTCGTTGTTTCGTTGTTTCGTTGTTTCGTTGTTTCGTTGTTTCGTTGTTTCGTTGTTTCGTTGTTTCGTTGTTTCGTTGTTTCGTTGTTTCGTTGGTTCTTTTGTTTCTTTGTCTCTTTGTTCGTTTGTTCGTTTGTTCGTTTGTTCTTTTGTTCGTTGTTTCGTTGTTTCGTTGTTTCGTTGTTTCGTTGGTTCTTTTGTTTCTTTGTCTCTTTGTTCGTTTGTTCGTTTGTTCGTTTGTTCTTTTGTTCGTTTGTTCGTTGGTTCGTTGGTTCGTTGGTTCGTTGGTTCGTTGGTTCGTTGGTTCGTTGGTTCGTTGGTTCGTTGGTTCGTTGGATCGTTGGTCCGTTGGTTCGAAGGTTCGTTGGTTCGTTGGATCGTTGGTTCGTTGGTTCGATGGTTCGTTGGTTCGTTGGTTCGTCGGTTCATTGGTTCGTTGATTCGTCGGTTCGTTTGTTCGTTTGTTCGTTTGTTCGTTTGTTCATTTGTTCCTTTGTTCGTTGGTTCGTTGGTTCGTTGGTTCGTTGGTTCGTTGGTTCTTTGTTTCGTTGTTTCGTTGGTTCGTTGGTTCGTTGGTTCGTTGGTTCGTTGGTTCGTTGGTTCGTTGGTTCGTTGGTTCGTTGGTTCGTTGGTTCGTTGGTTCGTTGGTTCGTTGGTTCGTTGGTTCGTTTGTTCGTTGCTTCGTTGGTTCGTTGGTTCTTTGTTTCGTTGTTTCGTTGGTTCGTTGGCTCGTTGGTTCGTTGGTTCGTTGGTTCGTTGGTTCGTTGGTTCGTTGGTTCGTTGGTTCGTTGGTTCGTTGGTTCGTTGGTTCGTTGGTTCGTTGGTTCGTTGGTTCGTTGGTTCGTTGGTTCGTTGGTTCGTTGTTTCGTTGTTTCGTTGTTTCGTTGTTTCGTTGTTTCGTTGTTTCGTTGTTTCGTTGTTTCGTTGTTTCGTTGTTTCGTTGTTTCGTTGTTTCGTTGTTTCGCTGTTTCGTTGTTTCGTTGTTTCGTTGTTTCGTTGTTTCGTTGTTTCGTTGTTTCGTTGTTTCGTTGTTTCGTTGTTTCGTTGTTTCGTTGTTTCGTTGTTTCGTTGTTTCGTTGTTTCGTTGTTTCGTTGTTTCGTTGTTTCGTTGTTTCGTTGTTTCGTTGTTTCGTTGTTTCGTTGTTTCGTTGTTTCGTTGTTTCGTTGTTTCGTTGTTTCGTTGTTTCGTTGTTTCGTTGTTTCGTTGTTTCGTTGTTTCGTTGTTTCGTTGTTTCGTTGTTTCGTTGTTTCGTTGTTTCGTTGTTTCGTTGTTTCGTTGTTTCGTTGTTTCGTTGTTTCGTTGTTTCGTTGTTTCGTTGTTTCGTTGTTTCGTTGTTTCGTTGTTTCGTTGTTTCGTTGTTTCGTTGTTTCGTTGTTTCGTTGTTTCGTTGTTTCGTTGGTTCGTTGTTTCGTTGTTTCGTTGTTTCGTTGTTTCGTTGGTTCTTTTGTTTCTTTGTCTCTTTGTTCGTTTGTTCGTTTGTTCGTTTGTTCTTTTGTTCGTTTGTTCGTTGGTTCGTTGGTTCGTTGGTTCGTTGGTTCGTTGGTTCGTTGGTTCGTTGGTTCGTTGGTTCGTTGGTTCGTTGGTTCGTTGGTTCGTTGGTTCGTTGGTTCGTTGGTTCGTTGGTTCGTTGGTTCGTTGGTTCGTTGGTTCGTTGGTTCGTTGGTTCGTTGGTTCGTTGGTTCGTTGGTTCGTTGGATCGTTGGTCCGTTGGGTCGAAGGTTCGTTGGTTCGTTGGATCGTTGGTTCGTTGGTTCGAAGGTTCGTTGGTTCGTTGGTTCGTCGGTTCGTTGGTTCGTTGATTCGTCGGTTCGTTTGTTCGTTTGTTCGTTTGTTCGTTTGTTCATTTGTTCGTTGGTTCGTTGGTTCGTTGGTTCTTTGTTTCGTTGTTTCGTTGTTTCGTTGTTTCGTTGGTTCTTCTGTTTCTTTGTTTCTTTGTATCTTTGTTCGTTTGTTCGTTTGTTCGTTTGTTCTTTTGTTCGTTGGTTCGTTGGTTCGTTGGTTCGTTGGTTCGTTGGTTCCTTGGTTCGTTGGTTCGTCGGTTCGTTGGTTCGTTGATTCGTCGGTTCGTTTGGTCGTTTGTTCGTTTGTTCGTTTGTTCGTTTGTTCGTTTGTTCGTTGGTTCGTTGGTTCGTTGGTTCGTTGGTTCGTTGTTTCGTTGTTTCGTTGGTTCGTTGTGTTGTGCCCAGGCAACGCCCAAGCACACGTGTCACGCGACATATTATACTTCATATTAACCATTATACTACTCCAGAACGTTCGAGACGTTCCTAAGCAAAATCAGTTGCGAGGCAAAGCGCGAAACTACAAAATCAGCGAAATTGCGAGCGTTGCAACGTGACCATGCACGGCAACGCGAAGCGACGGCACCACGCCCAATAGCGCAATAAAAACCGATTTGCCGCCGCAAATCGGGAGACTCTAGAGCCGACTCTCGACCAGTTAACACGGTTAATTCCTACTTGTACACTCCGGTCTAGTTTAAGTGTTTTTGAATAAAGACTTAGTCTTTGGGTTTAATCACACTTGGTGTAGTTCATCCGGTGGATTCTCATCCTTTAATCACTCCCGAACCCACGATTACGCCAGATCCCGTACCAGCCTTGCGAGCCATCACGCAGGGCACAACAAAATTGGTGGCAGCGGTGGGATTTGCATCGTAAAGATTTTACCGAGCCTTGACGCAACCGATTGATCGACGTCGACTGAGGTTGAACTACCTCCGACAAGATTATTGGATCATCGCAATCTCGTAGGCCAAAACAGGCCATCGTCGCTACCGAGGTAGCACAGAGGACCGAGGAACGGCCTTTGAGAAGACGTTCGACGCAGCCCGAACGACGACGAGCCTGGTGTCGAGTAAAATCAGCCTGAGAGTGAACGGGTGAAACTACCGTCTATCAAACACCAAATCCATCTACGAGGACGTCACTGATCTGAGGATCAGGACGCACGAGAGGACTTGGAGACCGAGGAACCTGTAGGAGCCGCACCTGAAGGACGGACGGAGATCCGTTCACGGGAAGCAGCCGTCGGAGCACGCAGCGAACAGCTGTACGAATCGACCTTGCTGGGTCCAGTTTCAGCTTATCACCGCCGTTGGTTCACAGACGAGAGGACGCCTGACCGAGCCGACGACATGTGGTTGCGAGCAGCCTTGTGAGTAACAGAATAGCGCAAACGTACATATTGTAAACCAGAGTCCTATATAAAAATAGAAACGGTACATGCATGTCTATAGAAGAAGAACGCGCAAATCGATTCAAACTCCCGGGTCAAAGAAGTTTGTCGAGATCATTCGAATCATTTTTCAATAAAAAGCTAACTTTCGAACGCGAAGAATTAGACCTTCTACCTTCTATAGACCATCCAAGATCGTCTCGCCGAACACTTCGACCGCCGCCGTTGCGACTAAGCGTTAGAAAAGACGACGATTCAAGTGCCGAATCGTCTCCGGAAAACTTTGTAACACCGAATAGAGAATACCCGATCGTGCTAGCGGATTTTAGTTTGTTGGACATAGAAGGAACAGAAGAAAGCGAAATGTCGCTAAACGCGGGAAGTAGCCTCCCGGTACCAAACGTAAAATTATTATCTACCGCGCTGTCGTTAGTCGACAAATTCGTAGGAAAATCGTCAGACGAACTTGCAGAATTTTTGAAGTCTTATATAAGCGCCTCGGAGTTTGTCCCCGCGAATGAATTGCCACGATTCTTGAAAACAGTGATAGGTACAAAAATTAAAGGCAAAGCAGCCAAGGTATTAGAGTACAAAGATATAGATACTTTCGATAAATTAAAGGACATCTTAACTTCACTATTCGTAGACAAAAGATCAATAGGAGCAGTTGGAGCAGAGTTTCATGCCTGCCACCAACGAGAAGGCGAAAGCGTAAAATTATTCGCGTGTAGAGTAGAAGAATTAGCTGGGGAATTATCGGAACTATCGGTAAAACCAGGGAACAGCGACGAAGTAAATAACGCGTTAACAGAATCAGTGCAGGAACGCGCCCTCGATGTTTTCACCCTCGGGTTGAATTTAAAACTGAGAACGATCATAAGGTCTCGAAATTACGCAACGTTAAATGCAGCTATCGCCGCAGCTATAGAGGAGGAACAAGCGATGGGTCTAAACACCTCGCGAAATTTTAGGAAGCTCGATGATCAACCCAAAAGAAGAGAAGGATCTAACGTACCGCGCTGCGAACGCTGCAATAAATTAGGGCATTTGGCGAGGAATTGCTATACGCGATTAAGCATGCCGCGAATAAACTATCAGCCGCAACAGACGCACATAAAAAGGGAAGTACAGCGCGTCACAGTAGTCTGCCACTATTGCAAGAAACCAGGACACCAAATCAGGGAATGCAGGGCCAGAGAAAGGGCAAACGAACGAGAAAATAGACCGCGCTATACAAACACGAGTTACAGGCGCGACGACTCTAGACAGAATTTTAGCAGAACTCCGGGCCGAGAATCACATAGCGGGAATCGAGATTACCCAAACACGGGCCACGGGACAACCGACGATAGACAGACTAACACAGGGCCTAGAGTGGATTCGTATCGAGCGAATCTAGTAATGACTTCCAAAATAGAAAACACCGTCGAAATCAGAGCATCAGAACTAGTAAAAGGAAAAGCGAGCCTGCTAGTCGACACCGGTGCCGATATTACACTAATAAAGATAGGGAAGGTGCTGGGCGACGTCCACGCCCAAGACGAAATAGTGTCCTTGCGAGGAATAGCCCCAATGGAAATCAAAACGCTGTGCCTAATACAATTAAACGTAGAGGTCGGAAACAAACTCATAACGCATCCCTGTCGGTTAGTGAGAGATGACTTCCCATTAGAAGCAGACGGAATTCTGGGACAAGATTTCATGACTAAGCACGACGTATGCATTCGGGCAAATCAAGGAATAGAATTGTACGGAACACGGTTCCCCTACTCTGGAGGAGGCAACGTAACATTAAAACCGCGATCAGAAACAATTCTCTTAGCCAAAACGACGGAAAAAGGAGAAGGAATAGTAGAGGGACAGCCGATCAAGCCAGGAATACTCATAGGGAACTCATTAACGATAGGCAATGACGGAAAATGCATAATAAGCATAATGAACACCACAACAGACGAAGTTCTTATCAGTACGCCGACCGTGACATTAGAATCACTGACGAGCGAAAACGTTGACCCGACGGACGCGACCTGCGACAAAGATCGCGACACGCCGACACATATGGTACACGCTGTACACGGGAGAAATAGAATGCAAATCTTGCGCGAAAGCCTCAGGACCGAACACTTAAATAGCGAAGAAAAAACCAGCTTACTCGAGCTCTGCGAAAAATACAATGAAATATTCGGATTAGAAGGAGACAAACTAGGATACTCCAAAAAAGCGGAACACTCAATTACTCTAACCCAAGGTACTAAACCTATATACGTGAAGCCGTATAGACTACCTCAAGCGCATACGGAAGAAGTAGATAAACAAGTTCAGGAAATGGTAAAAGAAGGAATAATTAGACCAAGCGCCAGCCAATGGAACGCTCCCTTGCTAGTAGTCCCGAAAAAACCAGATGCTACAGGTAAACGCAGGCTAAGAGTGGTAGTAGATTTCAGAAAGGTAAACGACGCGACGATAGGCGATTCGTATCCCTTGCCGAATATAACAGATATTTTAGATCAATTAGGCGGAGCAAAATATTTCTCAACCTTAGATTTAGCTTCAGGGTTCCATCAAATAGCTATGAAGGAGGAAGATCGTGAAAAAACCGCATTCTCGACGCCATACGGACATTTCGAGTATAATAGAATGCCATTTGGGCTTAAAAACGCTCCCGCGACATTTCAAAGGTTAATGAACACCGTACTGTCAGGCTTACAGGGAATAAAATGTTTCGTGTATTTAGACGACATAGTCGTCTACGGACGCTCATTGAAGGAGCACCAAGAACGATTAGAACTCGTATTCGAACGCATACAAGAAAGTGGCCTAAAACTTCAACCCAACAAGTGCGAATTCCTACGCAAAGAAACAATATACCTAGGACACATAATAACCGAAAACGGCATCAAGCCAGACCCATCTAAACTAGAAGCTGTCCGAAGCTTCCCGGTACCTAAAGGAATAAAAGACGTGCAATCCTTTTTAGGCCTAGCTGGATATTATAGGAGATTCATAGCGGAGTTTTCACAGATTGCAAAACCTTTGACACAACTGTTAAAGAAAGACCAAGCATTCAGATGGACTGCACAGGAGCAGGAAGCTCTCGAGATTCTAAAAGAAAAATTAACGACAGCACCAGTATTGCAATATCCAGATTTCTCAAAACCGTTTGTTCTAACAACAGACGCTTCCGGAAAAGCGATAGGAGCAGTATTATCGCAAGGAAAAATAGGACAAGATTTGCCAATAGCGTACGCGAGTAGAGTATTGAATAAGGCGGAAGAGAATTATAGCACCATCGAAAAGGAATTGTTAGCCATCGTATGGGCAACGCAACACTTCAGACCATACGTATACGGCACTAAATTCAAAATCGTGACGGACCATAAGCCACTCACTTGGCTTTTCAACGTAAAGGACCCCGGTTCTAGATTAATGAGATG
This sequence comes from Andrena cerasifolii, assembly GCF_050908995.1. Classification (NCBI taxonomy): domain Eukaryota; kingdom Metazoa; phylum Arthropoda; class Insecta; order Hymenoptera; family Andrenidae; genus Andrena; species Andrena cerasifolii. Next base: position 23,480 of record NW_027485098.1, on the reverse strand, counting down.
GAAGTTGAAATTAGCAGAATACGACTATAGCATCGATTATAAGGCCGGAAAAACGAATAGGAACGCGGACGCCCTTAGCAGAATGTTCGCGATAACGCGCGGAGTGAAACAAAAGATCGACAACGAAACAATAGCCGGCGCCAGCGAAGACGACAGTGAACAAGAGAAGCCCCGATCGAATGGAGAAACGGACAACGCAACATACACGGAGGACGAAAAACTTCGAGTGCTACGCGAATTCCACGACACACCTCTGGGTGGACACTTAGGGGTAAAACGGACCCTAGGACGCATAAAATTAAATCATTCGTGGCCAGGAATGCGACAAGACGTAGAAAAGTACATCTCTAGATGTGAAAAATGCCAAAGAAATAAGCTATCGAGAATAACCAAAGCCCCCATGGTTATTACAGACACTCCCACGGAACCATTCGAGAAATGCGCACTAGACATCGTAGGACCTTTACCCGAGACCGGCAGACGAAACAAATACATATTAACCTTTCAAGATCTTTTAACCAAATTCAGTAAGGCCATACCCCTCGAGAACCAAGAAGCGGATACCGTAGCTAGAGAATTCGTTACTAAAATAATTTGCGAATACGGCATTCCGCAGCGAGTACTAACAGATCAAGGAACTAATTTTCTAAGCCAAGTCTTTAAAAACGTATGTAGGTTACTAAAAATCGACAAAATCCAAACTACAGCCTACCACCCCCAATCGAACGGAGCGCTAGAAAGAAGCCACCGCACGCTGGCAGAATATTTAAAGAACTATATTGCAGAAGACCAGACTGACTGGGATGAATGGCTACCGTACGCGATGTTCACATACAATACTACCCCTCACACGTCTACTAGCTACACGCCCTACGAACTCGTTTTCGGAAGACAAGCTTCCTTACCAACCTCATTAAACCAAGCACCGCAACTAACATACACCTACGACAAATACGCTGAAGAATTACGCGAAAGACTACGGTCCACGAATAGCATCGCGCGCGAAACTATAGGGATCAATAAGGACAAGTCAAAAAGGCAATATGATAAAAGGACAGCTAACAAATTTTTCAAAATTGGGGAGCAAGTACTCCTACACGACGAGACAGTGAGACGCGGACGATCGAAAAAACTAACACCCGCGTGGATAGGACCCTACTCAATTCAAAACACGCACGACAATAATAACTACACTATAGGAAAGGGACGAAAAACGCGCCGCGTACACGCAAACCGGTTAAAACACTTCATAGAATAGGACAGGAACAAGGAAACGGTCGCAGTAGTGAAGGAAAGTAACGGTACGCAGACAAACTATTGAAAAAAAAGGGAGGAGAAAAAATTTATTCAATTTAGGATATATGAGTCCAAATTAATATGTGTGTGTGTCACCCCCCAAGCGCGCCTATAATAGAAACCACGGACCTGGCCGCGTGAAGGGTTCCGGAAAACGATCGCCATGACGTTCTGGAACAATAACCAGACGCGGAATAACCAAAATAGAAAATTGCACTAGAAACAAAAAACACCTAACCGACAAAAACATTTGATACTCACCGTAAAGTGCCCGTATCCCCCACGCGTCCTCCGCGTCCAACCATTCAGCGTTTTCGGCGGCGATTTGACGCCGCGCCGAGCGGTACTCCCGCACCGCCCGCCTGTACCCAATACTCATAAACCCGGACGGCGCCGGATATTCCAAACACTAAAAATTTAAGAAAAGAGGAAACCAATTATAAAAACCCTACGCACTTCCACCAAAACACAAAACACCCAACAACTTGCACTAAACGTACCAGTAAAAACAGCGCGAGCTCGCGAGGAAGGCTTAAGAAACACAACATGATGTCGCAACTGATCACAACGGAATGAGAAGCGACGAGACAATCGAGTCTCTTGCAAGGAAGAACTGCCTTACGTTAACAAAATTTTATCTCGCGCACGCGAAACACACGCAAGACAAGAGACTTCGCGACGAACAGAAAGATGCGTCGACTACACCTCGACATTATATTTTACAGGATTACCGTCCTACAATTGACGACACTACTCATAGGAGGAACAACCCCCGACACAGACTTCGCTATAAAAGAATTTCAAGATCACCCGGGCATTTACTTCGAAAACTTAGGCGATCTACAGATTTACCGGGATAGTTGGAAACTAATACTACACTTAGACATATCGTACATTTACCGACGCGAATCAAATCTCCAGGCAGCACTATATGACATACTTGCTCAGTGTAAAACACCTTCTACTAATAACTTACAAAAATTCTGTAAAACGTTTGGCACGAAAATTCAAAGCAAAGTAGACCGCGTAACCAAATTCCTTACTTACGTCCAACAAACCATAAGCTCCGCACCAAAACAGCGTCGCGGGCTAATAGACGGATTAGGTTACATAGGCAAATCACTCTTCGGACTAATGGATTCCGAAGACAGAAAGATAATCAACGACCAAATAGACTTCCTAAAAAGACAAGACAGTAGATTAAAGAATACAATCAAAGGGCAAATGCAAATTGTAAGAGCTAACGCCGAACTTCTAAATGAAACTATACACAACGTACAAGAAAATGAAAAAACCCTTTTAAACGCAACTTGGCAAATTCAATACTTACTACAACAGACGACTGACATTACTAGATTTCGAGAGACAATAGACGAAAACCTCATACTAATAAATAGCGTCGCGGAAACACTCCTGCGTGACACACAAGACTTGTTAGAATTCATAATGGATATAAAGAAAGGAGTCCTTAACCCACAATTAATGCCACCGGCACAAATCATAACATACCTCACTTCAGCACTCGCTCACATCCCGCAAGGATTAGACTTCCCGATCGGAATAAAACTAGAAAATATGCACGTCCTATACGACATCCTTACACTTTCCGCATTTTCGGATACGAAATCAATTACCGTAGTACTAGATATCCCATTGTTGAGCGCAAAGAAATTCAAATTAAGCAAGGTACACCCGGTACCCACAAAGGTAAACGATTCGTTCTACGCGTATATAGAACCCCTCGACTCAAAAGTGGTACTCGACACCTCGATGCAAGATTACATACAACTAAGCAAACAAGACCTAACAGAATGTAAAACTATAAACGAGCTATATCTCTGCACCTCAAACCATCCAATGTTCAAAGCGATACCATACGGACCCTGCGAAGTACAGTTGTACACAAAATTGACGCAAAAACCGAACAATTGTAAAATACGAATCATGACACTGAAACACACGATCCTGATAGAATTACAACAACCGGGCACATGGATTTATATCGCACCGAAACAAATACAACTAGCAGTAACCTGCGGCGATAAAAACACAAACATGTATAGTATTAAGGACTCTGGTATAATAACGATAAGAAATAAATGTACTATCACTACCGCCGAATTTACGATAGAAACCGGAAAACAATACGGAATAGAAGAAACATGGAACTACTTACCTGGTTACAATTTGACACTAGACGAAATTACGTTTCCACAGACCACTGTAAATTCGTACCGACATACCAATTTTGAACTTAAAAGAATAATCAAACACCCGGAAGAATTAAATAAAGTTAGTAAAAAATTAGAAGACTTACAAAACGATTTAGAAAAACCCGAGATTATACCAACCGAGTATCACTATAGCTTCTTTACACTATCCTCTGTGACGGGATTTATCACAACTACACTATGTATGTTCGCACTTTACAAATGCATTGTACGCTGCAAAGCAAAAACACCACGACACTGTACCACAGACAACACGAGTCGCGACAAAACAACACAAAAACCCGAAGCGATAATCAAAATAGTTAGTAAGGAGGAAACGTCTTCCACTAATTCTCTTTAAAATATACCATTATAAGCTAGTTAAGAAAAACCACATGTAAGTCGATGATAACCAATCCAACCATTACGAGTTTTGGGATTTCCCTAAGATAGTTTATCATCGGCAGAAAAAGCTATGGCTTTTCCTCCCCAAGGGGGGAGGGATGTTGTGCCCAGGCAACGCCCAAGCACACGTGTCACGCGACATATTATACTTCATATTAACCATTATACTACTCCAGAACGTTCGAGACGTTCCTAAGCAAAATCAGTTGCGAGGCAAAGCGCGAAACTACAAAATCAGCGAAATTGCGAGCGTTGCAACGTGACCATGCACGGCAACGCGAAGCGACGGCACCACGCCCAATAGCGCAATAAAAACCGATTTGCCGCCGCAAATCGGGAGACTCTAGAGCCGACTCTCGACCAGTTAACACGGTTAATTCCTACTTGTACACTCCGGTCTAGTTTAAGTGTTTTTGAATAAAGACTTAGTCTTTGGGTTTAATCACACTTGGTGTAGTTCATCCGGTGGATTCTCATCCTTTAATCACTCCCGAACCCACGATTACGCCAGATCCCGTACCAGCCTTGCGAGCCATCACGCAGGGCACAACAGTTGGTTCGTTGGTTCGTTGGTTCGTTGGTTCGTTGGTTCGTTGGTTCGTTGGTTCGTTGGTTCGTTGGTTCGTTGGTTCGTTGGTTCGTTGGTTCGTTGGTTCGTTGGTTCGTTGGTTCGTTGTTTCGTTGTTTCGTTGTTTCGTTGTTTCGTTGTTTCGTTGTTTCGTTGTTTCGTTGTTTCGTTGTTTCGTTGTTTCGTTGTTTCGTTGTTTCGTTGTTTCGTTGTTTCGTTGTTTCGTTGTTTCGTTGTTTCGTTGTTTCGTTGTTTCGTTGTTTCGTTGTTTCGTTGTTTCGTTGTTTCGTTGTTTCGTTGTTTCGTTGTTTCGTTGTTTCGTTGTTTCGTTGTTTCGTTGTTTCGTTGTTTCGTTGTTTCGTTGGTTCTTTTGTTTCCTTGCCTCTTTGTTCGTTTGTTCGTTTGTTCGTTTGTTCGTTTGTTCGTTTGTTCGTTTGTTCGTTTGTTCGTTTGTTCGTTGGTTCGTTGGTTCGTTGGTTCGTTGGTTCGTTGGTTCGTTGTTTCGTTGTTTCGTTGTTTCGTTGGTTCGTTGGTTCGTTGGTTCGTTGGTTCGTTGGTTCGTTGGTTCGGTGGTTCGGTGGTTCGTTGGTTCGTTGGTTCGTTGGTTCGTTTGTTCGTTTGTTCGTTTGTTCTTTTGTTCTTTTGTTCTTTTGTTCGTTTGTTCGTTTGTTCGTTTGTTCGTTTGTTCGTTTGTTCGTTTGCTCGTTGGTTCGTTGTTTCGTTGTTTCGTTGTTTCGTTGGTTCGTTGGTTCGTTGGTTCGTTGGTTCGTTGGTTCGTTGGTTCGTTGGTTCGTTGGTTCGTTGGTTCGTTGGTTCGTTGGTTCGTTGGTTCGTTGGTTCGTTGGTTCGTTGGTTCGTTGGTTCGTTGGTTCGTTGGTTCGTTGTTTCGTTGTTTCGTTGTTTCGTTGTTTCGTTGTTTCGTTGTTTCGTTGTTTCGTTGTTTCGTTGTTTCGTTGTTTCGTTGTTTCGTTGTTTCGTTGTTTCGTTGTTTCGTTGTTTCGTTGTTTCGTTGTTTCGTTGTTTCGTTGTTTCGTTGTTTCGTTGTTTCGTTGTTTCGTTGTTTCGTTGTTTCGTTGTTTCGTTGTTTCGTTGTTTCGTTGTTTCGTTGTTTCGTTGTTTCGTTGTTTCGTTGTTTCGTTGTTTCGTTGTTTCGTTGTTTCGTTGTTTCGTTGTTTCGTTGTTTCGTTGTTTCGTTGTTTCGTTGTTTCGTTGTTTCGTTGTTTCGTTGTTTCGTTGTTTCGTTGTTTCGTTTGTTTCTTTGTTCGTTTGTTCGTTTGTTCGCTTTTTCGTTTGTTCGTTTGTTCGTTTGTTCGTTTGTTCGTTTGTTCGTTTGTTCGTTTGTTCGTTTGTTCGTTTGTTCGTTTGTTCGTTTGTTCGTTTGTTCGTTTGTTCGTTGGTTCGTTGTGTCGTTGTTTCGTTGTTTCGTTGTTTCGTAGTTTCGTTGTTTCGTTGTTTCGTTGTTTCGTTGTTTCGTTGTTTCGTTGTTTCGTTGTTTCGTTGTTTCGTTGTTTCGTTGTTTCGTTGTTTCGTTGTTTCGTTGTTTCGTTGTTTCGTTGTTTCGTTGTTTCGTTGTTTCGTTGTTTCGTTGTTTCGTTGTTTCGTTGTTTCGTTGTTTCGTTGTTTCGTTGTTTCGTTGTTTCGTTGTTTCGTTGTTTCGCTGTTTCGTTGTTTCGTTGTTTCGTTGTTTCGTTGTTTCGTTGTTTCGTTGTTTCGTTGTTTCGTTGTTTCGTTGTTTCGTTGTTTCGTTGTTTCGTTGTTTCGTTGTTTCGTTGTTTCGTTGTTTCGTTGTTTCGTTGTTTCGTTGTTTCGTTGTTTCGTTGTTTCGTTGTTTCGTTGTTTCGTTGGTTCGTTTGTTTCTTTGTCTGTTTGTTCGTTTGTTCGTTTGTTCGTTTGTTCGTTTGTTCGTTGGTTCGTTGGTTCGTTGGTTCGTTGGTTCGTTGGTTCGTTGGTTCGTTGTTTCGTTGTTTCGTTGTTTCGTTGTTTCGTTGTTTCGTTGTTTCGTTGTTTCGTTGTTTCGTTGTTTCGCTGTTTCGTTGTTTCGTTGTTTCGTTGTTTCGTTGTTTCGTTGTTTCGTTGTTTCGTTGTTTCGTTGTTTCGTTGTTTCGTTGTTTCGTTGTTTCGTTGTTTCGTTGTTTCGTTGTTTCGTTGTTTCGTTGTTTCGTTGTTTCGTTGTTTCGTTGTTTCGTTGTTTCGTTGGTTCTTTTGTTTCCTTGCCTCTTTGTTCGTTTGTTCGTTTGTTCGTTTGTTCTTTTGTTCGTTTGTTCGTTGGTTCGTTGGTTCGTTGGTTCGTTGGTTCCTTGGTTCGTTGGTTCGTTGGTTCGTTGGTTCGTTGGTTCGTTGGTTCGTTGGTTCGTTGGTTCGTTGGTTCGTTGGTTCGTTGGTTCGTTGGTTCGTTGGTTCGTTGGTTCGTTGGTTCGTTTGTTCGTTTGTTCGTTTGTTCGTTTGTTCGTTGGTTCGATGGTTCGTTGGTTCGTTGATTCGTTGTTTCGTTGTTTCGTTGTTTCGTTGGTTCGTTGGTTCGTTGGTTCGTTGGTTCGTTGGTTCGTTGGTTCGTTGGTTCGTTGGTTCGTTGGTTCGTTGGTTCGTTGGTTCGTTGGTTCGTTGGTTCGTTGGTTCGTTGGTTCGTTGGTTCGTTGGTTCGTTGGTTCGTTGGTTCGTTGGTTCGTTGGTTCGGTGGTTCGTTGGTTCGTTGGTTCGTTGGTTCGTTGTTTCGTTGTTTCGTTGTTTCGTTGTTTCGTTGTTTCGTTGTTTCGTTGTTTCGTTGTTTCGTTGTTTCGTTGTTTCGTTGTTTCGTTGTTTCGTTGTTTCGTTGTTTCGTTGTTTCGTTGTTTCGTTGCTTCGTTGTTTCGTTGTTTCGTTGTTTCGTTGTTTCGTTGTTTCGTTGTTTCGTTGTTTCGTTGCTTCGTTGCTTCGTTGTTTCGTTGTTTCGTTGTTTCGTTGTTTCGTTGTTTCGTTGTTTCGTTGTTTCGTTGGTTCGTTTGTTTCTTTGTCTGTTTGTTCGTTTGTTCGTTTGTTCGTTTGTTCTTTTGTTCGTTGGTTCGTTGGTTCGTTGGTTCGTTGGTTCGTTGGTTCGTTGGTTCGTTGGTTCGTTGGTTCGTTGGTTCGTTGGTTCGTTGGTTCTTTGGTTCCTTGGTTCGTTGGTTCGTTGGTTCGTTGGTTCGTTGGTTCGTTTGTTTCTTTGTCTCTTTGTTCGTTTGTTCGTTTGTTCGTTTGTTCGTTTGTTCGTTTGTTCGTTTGTTCGTTTGTTCGTTTGTTCGTTTGTTCGTTTGTTCGTTTGTTCGTTTGTTCGTTTGTTCGTATGTTCGTTTGTTCGTTTGTTCGTTTGTTCGTTTGTCCGTTTGTTCGTTTGTTCGTTTGTTCGTTTGTTCGTTTGTTCGTTTGTTCGTTTGTTCGTTGTGTCGTTGTGTCGTTGTGTCGTTGTGTCGTTGTGTCGTTGTTTCGTTGTTTCGTTGTTTCGTTGTTTCGTTGTTTCGTTGTTTCGTTGTTTCGTTGTTTCGTTGTTTCGTTGTTTCGTTGTTTCGTTGTTTCGTTGTTTCGTTGTTTCGTTGTTTCGTTGTTTCGTTGTTACGTTGTTTCGTTGTTTCGTTGGTTCGTTGGTTCGTTGGTTCGTTGGTTCGTTGGTTCGTTGTTTCGTTGTTTCGTTGTTTCGTTGTTTCGTTGTTTCGTTGTTTCGTTGTTTCGTTGTTTCGTTGTTTCGTTGTTTCGTTGTTTCGTTATTTCGTTGTTTCGTTGTTTCGTTGTTTCGTTGTTTCGTTGTTTCGTTGTTTCGTTGTTTCGTTGTTTCGTTGTTTCGTTGTTTCGTTGTTTCGTTGTTTCGTTGTTTCGTTGTTTCGTTGTTTCGTTGTTTCGTTGTTTCGTTGTTTCGTTGTTTCGATGTTTCTTTGTTTCGTTGTTTCGTTGTTTCGTTGTTTCGTTGTTTCGTTGTTTCGTTGGTTCGTTTGTTTCTTTGTCTGTTTGTTCGTTTGTTCGTTGTTTCGTTGTTTCGTTGTTTCGTTGTTTCGTTGTTTCGTTGTTTCGTTGTTTCGTTGGTTCGTTGGTTCGTTGGTTCGTTGGTTCGTTGGTTCGTTGGTTCGTTGGTTCGTTGGTTCGTTGTTTCGTTGTTTCGTTGTTTCGTTGTTTCGTTGTTTCGTTGTTTCGTTGTTTCGTTGTTTCGTTGTTTCGTTGTTTCGTTGTTTCGTTGTTTCGTTGTTTCGTTGTTTCGTTTGTTTCTTTGTTTCTTTGTCTCTTTGTTCGTTTGTTCGTTTGTTCGTTTGTTCGTTTGTTCGTTTGTTCGTTTGTTCGTTTGTTCGTTTGTTCGTTTGTTCGTTTGTTCGTTTGTTCGTTTGTTCGTTTGTTCGTTTGTTCGTTTGTTCGTTTGTTCGTTTGTTCGTTTGTTCGTTTGTTCGTTTGTTCGTTTGTTCGTTTGTTCGTTTGTTCGTTTGTTCGTTTGTTCGTTTGTTCGTTTGTTCGTTTGTTCGTTTGTTCGTTTGTTCGTTTGTTCGTTTGTTCGTTTGTTCGTTTGTTCGTTTGTTCGTTTGTTCGTTTGTTCGTTTGTTCGTTTGTTCGTTTGTTCGTTTGTTCGTTTGTTCGTTTGTTCGTTTGTTCGTTTGTTCGTTTGTTCGTTTGTTCGTTTGTTCGTTTGTTCGTTTGTTCGTTTGTTCGTTTGTTCGTTTGTTCGTTTGTTCGTTTGTTCGTTTGTTCGTTTGTTCGTTTGTTCGTTTGTTCGTTTGTTCGTTTGTTCGTTTGTTCGTTTGTTCGTTTGTTCGTTTGTTCGTTTGTTCGTTTGTTCGTTTGTTCGTTTGTTCGTTTGTTCGTTTGTTCGTTTGTTCGTTTGTTCGTTTGTTCGTTTGTTCGTTTGTTCGTTTGTTCGTTTGTTCGTTTGTTCGTTTGTTCGTTTGTTCGTTTGTTCGTTTGTTCGTTTGTTCGTTTGTTCGTTAGTTCGTTTGTTCGTTTGTTCGTTTGTTCGTTTGTTCGTTTGTTCGTTTGTTCGTTTGTTCGTTTGTTCGTTTGTTCGTTGGTTCGTTGGTTCGTTTGTTCGTTTGTTCGTTTGTTCGTTTGTTCGTTTGTTCGTTTGTTCGTTTGTTCGTTTGTTCGTTTGTTCGTTTGTTCGTTTGTTCGTTTGTTCGTTTGTTCGTTTGTTCGTTTGTTCGTTTGTTCGTTTGTTCGTTTGTTCGTTTGTTCGTTTGTTCGTTTGTTCGTTTGTTCGTTTGTTCGTTTGTTCGTTTGTTCGTTTGTTCGTTTGTTCGTTTGTTCGTTGGTTCGTTGGTTCGTTGTGTCGTTGTTTCGTTGTTTCGTTGTTTCGTTGTTTCGTTGTTTCGTTGTTTCGTTGTTTCGTTGTTTCGTTGTTTCGTTGTTTCGTTGTTTCGTTGTTTCGTTGTTTCGTTGTTTCGTTGGTTCGTTTGTTTCTTTGTCTGTTTGTTCGTTTGTTCTTTTGTTCGTTTGTTCGTTTGTTCGTTTGTTCGTTGTTTCGTTGTTTCTTTGTTTCGTTGTTTCGTTGTTTCGTTGTTTCGTTGTTTCGTTGTTTCGTTGTTTCGTTGTTTCGTTGTTTCGTTGTTTCGTTGTTTCGTTGTTTCGTTGTTTCGTTGTTTCGTTGTTTCGTTGTTTCGTTGTTTCGTTGTTTCGTTGTTTCGTTGTTTCGTTGTTTCGTTGTTTCGTTGTTTCGTTGTTTCGTTGTTTCGTTGTTTCGTTGTTTCGTTGTTTCGTTGTTTCGTTGTTTCGTTGTTTCGTTGTTTCGTTGTTTCGTTGTTTCGTTGTTTCGTTGTTTCGTTGTTTCGTTGTTTCGTTGTTTCGTTGTTTCGTTGTTTCGTTGTTTCGTTGTTTCGTTGTTTCGTTGTTTCGTTGTTTCGTTGTTTCGTTGTTTCGTTGTTTCGTTGTTTCGTTGTTTCGTTGTTTCGTTGTTTCGTTGTTTCGTTGTTTCGTTGTTTCGTTGTTTCGTTGTTTCGTTGTTTCGTTGGTTCTTTTGTTTCTTTGTCTCTTTGTTCGTTTGTTCGTTTGTTCTTTTGTTCGTTGGTTCGTTGTTTCGTTGTTTCGTTGTTTCGTTGTTTCGTTGTTTCGTTGTTTCGTTGGTTCTTTTGTTTCTTTGTTTCTTTGTCTCTTTGTTCGTTTGTTCGTTTGTTCGTTTGTTCGTTTGTTCTTTTGTTCGTTGGTTCGTTGGTTCGTTGGTTCGTTGGTTCGTTGGTTCGTTGGTTCGTTGGTTCGTTGGTTCGTTTGTTCGCTGGTTCGTTGGTTCGTTGGTTCGTTGTTTCGTTGTTTCGTTGGTTCGTTGGTTCGTTGGTTCGTTGGTTCGTTGGTTCGTTGGTTCGTTGGTTCGTTGGTTCGTTGGTTCGTTGGTTCGTTGGTTCGTTGGTTCGTTGGTTCGTTGGTTCGTTGGTTCGTTGGTTCGTTGGTTCGTTGGTTCGTTGGTTCGTTGGTTCGTTGGTTCGTTGGTTCGGTGGTTCGTTGGTTCGTTGGTTCGTTGTTTCGTTGTTTCGTTGTTTCGTTGTTTCGTTGTTTCGTTGTTTCGTTGTTTCGTTGTTTCGTTGTTTCGTTGTTTCGTTGTTTCGTTGTTTCGTTGTTTCGTTGTTTCGTTGTTTCGTTGTTTCGTTGTTTCGTTGTTTCGTTGTTTCGTTGTTTCGATGTTTCTTTGTTTCGTTGTTTCGTTGTTTCGTTGTTTCGTTGTTTCGTTGTTTCGTTGGTTCGTTTGTTTCTTTGTCTGTTTGTTCGTTTGTTCGTTGTTTCGTTGTTTCGTTGTTTCGTTGTTTCGTTGTTTCGTTGTTTCGTTGTTTCGTTGTTTCGTTGTTTCGTTGTTTCGTTGTTTCGTTGTTTCGTTGTTTCGTTTGTTTCTTTGTCTCTTTGTTAGTTTGTTCGTTTGTTCGCTTGTTCGTTTGTTCGTTTGTTCGTTTGTTCGTTTGTTCGTTTGATCGTTTGTTCGTTTGTTCGTTTGTTCGTTTGTTCGTTTGTTCGTTTGTTCGTTTGTTCGTTGGTTCGTTGGTTCGTTGGTTCGTTGGTTCGTTGGTTCTTTGGTTCGTTGGTTCGTTGGTTCGTTGGTTCGTTGTTCGTTTGTTCGTTTGTTCGTTTGTTCGTTTGTTCGTTGGTTCGTTGGTTTCGTTGGTTCGTTGGTTCGTTGGTTCGTTGGTTCGTTGTTTCGTTGTTTCGTTGTTTCGTTGGTTCGTTGGTTCGTTGGTTCGTTGTTTCGTTGTTTCGTTGTTTCGTTGGTTCGTTGGTTCGTTGGTTCGTTGGTTCGTTGGTTCGTTGTTTCGTTGTTTCGTTGTTTCGTTGTTTCGTTGTTTCGTTGTTTCGTTGTTTCGTTGTTTCGTTGTTTCGTTGTTTCGTTGTTTCGTTATTTCGTTGTTTCGTTGTTTCGTTGTTTCGTTGTTTCGTTGTTTCGTTGTTTCGTTGTTTCGTTGTTTCGTTGTTTCGTTGTTTCGTTGTTTCGTTGTTTCGTTGTTTCGTTGTTTCGTTGTTTCGTTGTTTCGTTGTTTCGATGTTTCTTTGTTTCGTTGTTTCGTTGTTTCGTTGTTTCGTTGTTTCGTTGGTTCGTTTGTTTCTTTGTCTGTTTGTTCGTTTGTTCGTTGTTTCGTTGTTTCGTTGTTTCGTTGTTTCGTTGTTTCGTTGTTTCGTTGTTTCGTTGGTTCGTTGGTTCGTTGGTTCGTTGGTTCGTTGGTTCGTTGGTTCGTTGGTTCGTTGGTTCGTTGGTTCGTTGTTTCGTTGTTTCGTTGTTTCGTTGTTTCGTTGTTTCGTTGTTTCGTTGTTTCGTTGTTTCGTTGTTTCGTTGTTTCGTTGTTTCGTTGTTTCGTTGTTTCGTTGTTTCGTTGTTTCGTTGTTTCGTTGTTTCGTTGTTTCGTTGTTTCGTTGTTTCGTTTGTTTCTTTGTCTCTTTGTTCGTTTGTTCGCGTATTCGTTTGTTCGTTTGTTCGTTTGTTCGTTTGTTCGTTTGTTCGTATGTTCGTTTGTTCGTTTGTTCGTTTGTTCGTTTGTTCGTTTGTTCGTTTGTTCGTTTGTTCGTTTGTTCGTTTGTTCGTTTGTTCGTTTGTTCGTTTGTTCGTTTGTTCGTTTGTTCGTTTGTTCGTTTGTTCGTTTGTTCGTTTGTTCGTTTGTTCGTTTGTTCGTTTGTTCGTTTGTTCGTTGGTTCGTTGTGTCGTTGGTTCGTTGTGTCGTTGTGTCGTTGAGTCGTTGTTTCGTTGTTTCGTTGTTTCGTTGTTTCGTTGTTTCGTTGTTTCGTTGTTTCGTTGTTTCGTTGTTTCGTTGTTTCGTTGTTTCGTTGTTTCGTTGTTTCGTTGTTTCGTTGTTTCGTTGTTTCGTTGTTTCGTTGTTTCGTTGTTTCGTTGTTTCAATGTTTCGTTGTTTCGTTGTTTCGTTGTTTCGTTGTTTCGTTGTTTCGTTGTTTCGTTGTTTCGTTGTTTCGTTGTTTCGTTGTTTCGTTGTTTCGTTGTTTCGTTGTTTCGTTGTTTCGTTGTTTCGTTGTTTCGTTGTTTCGTTGATTCGTTTGTTTCTTTGTCTCTTTGTTCGTTTGTTCGTTGGTTCGTTGGTTCGTTTGTTCGTTTGTTCGTTTGTTCGTTTGTTCGTTTGTTCGTTTGTTCGTTTGTTCGTTTGTTCGTTTGTTCGTTTGTTCGTTTGTTCGTTTGTTCGTTTGTTCGTTTGTTCGTTTGTTCGTTTGTTCGTTTGTTCGTTTGTTCGTTTGTTCGTTTGTTCGTTTGATCGTTTGTTCGTTTGTTCGTTTGTTCGTTTGTTCGTTTGTTCGTTTGTTCGTTTGTTCGTTTGTTCGTTTGTTCGTTTGTTCGTTGGTTCGTTGGTTCGTTGTTTCGTTGTTTCGTTGTTTCGTTGTTTCGTTGTTTCGTTGTTTCGTTGTTTCGTTGTTTCGTTGTTTCGTTGTTTCGTTGTTTCGTTGTTTCGTTGTTTCGTTGTTTCGTTGTTTCGTTGATTCTTTTGTTTCCTTGCCTCTTTGTTCGTTTGTTCGTTTGTTCGTTTGTTCTTTTGTTCGTTTGTTCGTTGGTTCGTTGGTTCGTTGGTTCGTTGGTTCGTTGGTTCGTTGGTTCGTTGGTTCGTTGGTTCGTTGGTTCGTTGGTTCGTTGGTTCGTTGGTTCGTTGGTTCGTTGGTTCGTTGGTTCGTTGGTTCGTTGGTTCGTTGGTTCGTTGGTTCGTTGGTTCGTTGGTTCGTTGGTTCGTTGGTTCGTTGGTTCGTTGGTTCGTTGGTTCGTTGGTTCGTTGGTTCGTTGGTTCGTTGGTTCGTTGGTTCGTTGGTTCGTTGGTTCGTTGGTTCGTTGGTTCGTTTGTTCGTTTGTTCGTTTGTTCGTTTGTTCTTTTGTTCTTTTGTTCGTTTGTTCGTTTGTTCGTTTGTTCGTTTGTTCGTTTGTTCGTTTGTTCGTTTGTTCGTTTGTTCGTTTGTTCGTTTGCTCGTTTGCTCGTTTGCTCGTTGGTTCGTTGGTTCGTTTGTTCGTTTGTTCGTTTGTTCGTTTGTTCGTTTGTTCGTTTGTTCGTTTGTTCGTTTGTTCGTTTGTTCGTTTGTCCGTTTGTTCGTTTGCTCGTTTGTTCGTTTGTCGTTTGTTCGTTTGTTCGTTTGTTCGTTTGTTCGTTTGTTCGTTTGTTCGTTTGTTCGTTTGTTCGTTTGTTCGTTTGTTCCTTTGTTCGTTGGTTCGTTTGTTCGTTGGATCGTTGGTTCGTTGGTTCGTTGGTTCGTTTGTTCGTTTGTTCGTTTGTTCGTTTGTTCGTTGGTTCGTTGGTTCGTTGGTTCGTTGGTTCGTTGTTTCGTTGTTTCGTTGTTTCGTTGGTTCGTTGGTTCGTTGGTTCGTTGGTTCGTTGGTTCGTTGTTTCGTTGTTTCGTTGTTTCGATGTTTCGTTGTTTCGTTGTTTCGTTGTTTCGTTGTTTCGTTGTTTCGTTGTTTCGTTGTTTCGTTGTTTCGTTGTTTCGTTGTTTCGTTGTTTCGTTGTTTCGTTGTTTCGTTGTTTCGTTGTTTCGTTGTTTTGTTGTTTCGTTGTTTCGTTGTTTCGTTGTTTCGTTGTTTCGTTGTTTCGTTGTTTCGTTGTTTCGTTGTTTCGTTGTTTCGTTGTTTCGTTGTTTCGTTGTTTCGTTGTTTCGTTGTTTCGTTGTTTCGTTGTTTCGTTGTTTCGTTGTTTCGTTGTTTCGTTGTTTCGTTGTTTCGTTGTTTCGTTGTTTCGTTGTTTCGTTGTTTCGTTGTTTCGTTGGTTCGTTTATTTCTTTGTCTGTTTGTTCGTTTGTTCGTTTGTTCGTTTGTTCTTTTGTTCGTTGGTTCGTTGGTTCGTTGGTTCGTTGGTTCGTTGGTTCGTTGGTTCGTTGGTTCGTTGGTTCGTTGGTTCGTTGGTTCTTTGGTTCCTTGGTTCGTTGGTTCGTTGGTTCGTTTGTTCGTTTGTTTCTTTGTCTCTTTGTTCGTTTGTTCGTTTGTTCGCTTGTTCGTTTGTTCGTTTGTTCGTTTGTTCGTTTGTTCGTTTGTTCGTTTGTTCGTATGTTCGTTTGTTCGTTTGTTCGTTTGTTCGTTTGTTCGTTTGTTCGTTTGTTCGTTTGTTCGTTTGTTCGTTTGTTCGTTTGTTCGTTTGTTCGTTTGTTCGTTTGTTCGTTTGTTCGTTTGTTCGTTTGTTCGTTTGTTCGTTGGTTCGTTGTGTCGTTGTGTCGTTGTGTCGTTGTGTCGTTGTGTCGTTGTTTCGTTGTTTCGTTGTTTCGTTGTTTCGTTGTTTCGTTGTTTCGTTGTTTCGTTGTTTCGTTGTTTCGTTGTTTCGTTGTTTCGTTGTTTCGTTGTTTCGTTGTTTCGCTGTTCGTTGTTTCGTTGTTTCGTTGTTTCGTTGTTTCGTTGTTACGTTGTTTCGTTGTTTCGTTGTTTCGTTGTTTCGTTGTTTCGTTGTTTCGTTGTTACGTTGTTTCGTTGTTTCGTTGGTTCGTTGGTTCGTTGGTTCGTTGGTTCGTTGGTTCGTTGGTTCGTTGTTTCGTTGTTTCGTTGTTTCGTTGTTTCGATGTTTCTTTGTTTCGTTGTTTCTTTGTTTCGTTGTTTCGTTGTTTCGTTGTTTCGTTGTTTCGTTGGTTCGTTTGTTTCTTTGTCTGTTTGTTCGTTTGTTCGTTGTTTCGTTGTTTCGTTGTTTCGTTGGTTCGTTGGTTCGTTGTTTCGTTGTTTCGCTGTTTCGTTGTTTCGTTGTTTCGTTGTTTCGTTGGTTCGTTGGTTCGTTGGTTCGTTGTTTCGTTGTTTCGTTGTTTCGTTGTTTCGTTGGTTCGTTGGTTCGTTGGTTCGTTGTTTCGTTGTTTCGTTGTTTCGTTGGTTCGTTGGTTCGTTGGTTCGTTGGTTCGTTGGTTCGTTGTTTCGTTGTTTCGTTGTTTCGTTGTTTCGTTGTTTCGTTGTTTCGTTGTTTCGTTGTTTCGTTGTTTCGTTGTTTCGTTGTTTCGTTGTTTCGTTATTTCGTTGTTTCGTTGTTTCGTTGTTTCGTTGTTTCGTTGTTTCGTTGTTTCGTTGTTTCGTTGTTTCGTTGTTTCGTTGTTTCGTTGTTTCGTTGTTTCGTTGTTTCGTTGTTTCGTTGTTTCGTTGTTTCGTTGTTTCGTTGTTTCGATGTTTCTTTGTTTCGTTGTTTCGTTGTTTCGTTGTTTCGTTGTTTCGTTGGTTCGTTTGTTTCTTTGTCTGTTTGTTCGTTTGTTCGTTGTTTCGTTGTTTCGTTGTTTCGTTGTTTCGTTGTTTCGTTGTTTCGTTGTTTCGTTGGTTCGTTGGTTCGTTGGTTCGTTGGTTCGTTGGTTCGTTGGTTCGTTGGTTCGTTGGTTCGTTGGTTCGTTGTTTCGTTGTTTCGTTGTTTCGTTGTTTCGTTGTTTCGTTGTTTCGTTGTTTCGTTGTTTCGTTGTTTCGTTGTTTCGTTGTTTCGTTGTTTCGTTGTTTCGTTGTTTCGTTGTTTCGTTGTTTCGTTGTTTCGTTGTTTCGTTGTTTCGTTGTTTCGTTTGTTTCTTTGTCTCTTTGTTCGTTTGTTCGCGTATTCGTTTGTTCGTTTGTTCGTTTGTTCGTTTGTTCGTTTGTTCGTATGTTCGTTTGTTCGTTTGTTCGTTTGTTCGTTTGTTCGTTTGTTCGTTTGTTCGTTTGTTCGTTTGTTCGTTTGTTCGTTTGTTCGTTTGTTCGTTTGTTCGTTTGTTCGTTTGTTCGTTTGTTCGTTTGTTCGTTTGTTCGTTTGTTCGTTTGTTCGTTTGTTCGTTTGTTCGTTTGTTCGTTTGTTCGTTTGTTCGTTTGTTCGTTTGTTCGTTGGTTCGTTGTGTCGTTGGTTCGTTGTGTCGTTGTGTCGTTGAGTCGTTGTTTCGTTGTTTCGTTGTTTCGTTGTTTCGTTGTTTCGTTGTTTCGTTGTTTCGTTGTTTCGTTGTTTCGTTGTTTCGTTGTTTCGTTGTTTCGTTGTTTCGTTGTTTCGTTGTTTCGTTGTTTCGTTGTTTCGTTGTTTCGTTGTTTCGTTGTTTCGTTGTTTCGTTGTTTCGTTGTTTCAATGTTTCGTTGTTTCGTTGTTTCGTTGTTTCGTTGTTTCGTTGTTTCGTTGTTTCGTTGTTTCGTTGTTTCGTTGTTTCGTTGTTTCGTTGTTTCGTTGTTTCGTTGTTTCGTTGTTTCGTTGTTTCGTTGATTCGTTTGTTTCTTTGTCTCTTTGTTCGTTTGTTCGTTTGTTCGTTTGTTCGTTGGTTCGTTGGTTCGTTTGTTCGTTTGTTCGTTTGTTCGTTTGTTCGTTTGTTCGTTTGTTCGTTTGTTCGTTTGTTCGTTTGTTCGTTTGTTCGTTTGTTCGTTTGTTCGTTTGTTCGTTTGTTCGTTTGTTCGTTTGTTCGTTTGTTCGTTTGTTCGTTTGTTCGTTTGTTCGTTTGATCGTTTGTTCGTTTGTTCGTTTGTTCGTTTGTTCGTTTGTTCGTTTGTTCGTTTGTTCGTTTGTTCGTTTGTTCGTTTGTTCGTTGGTTCGTTGGTTCGTTGTTTCGTTGTTTCGTTGTTTCGTTGTTTCGTTGTTTCGTTGTTTCGTTGTTTCGTTGTTTCGTTGTTTCGTTGTTTCGTTGTTTCGTTGTTTCGTTGTTTCGTTGATTCTTTTGTTTCCTTGCCTCTTTGTTCGTTTGTTCGTTTGTTCGTTTGTTCTTTTGTTCGTTTGTTCGTTGGTTCGTTGGTTCGTTGGTTCGTTGGTTCGTTGGTTCGTTGGTTCGTTGGTTCGTTGGTTCGTTGGTTCGTTGGTTCGTTGGTTCGTTGGTTCGTTGGTTCGTTGGTTCGTTGGTTCGTTGGTTCGTTGGTTCGTTGGTTCGTTGGTTCGTTGGTTCGTTGGTTCGTTGGTTCGTTGGTTCGTTGGTTCGTTGGTTCGTTGGTTCGTTGGTTCGTTGGTTCGTTGGTTCGTTGGTTCGTTGGTTCGTTGGTTCGTTGGTTCGTTGGTTCGTTGGTTCGTTGGTTCGTTTGTTCGTTTGTTCGTTTGTTCGTTTGTTCTTTTGTTCTTTTGTTCGTTTGTTCGTTTGTTCGTTTGTTCGTTTGTTCGTTTGTTCGTTTGTTCGTTTGTTCGTTTGTTCGTTTGTTCGTTTGTTCGTTTGTTCGTTTGCTCGTTTGCTCGTTTGCTCGTTGGTTCGTTGGTTCGTTTGTTCGTTTGTTCGTTTGTTCGTTTGTTCGTTTGTTCGTTTGTTCGTTTGTTCGTTTGTTCGTTTGTTCGTTTGTTCGTTTGTCCGTTTGTTCGTTTGCTCGTTTGTTCGTTTGTCGTTTGTTCGTTTGTTCGTTTGTTCGTTTGTTCGTTTGTTCGTTTGTTCGTTTGTTCGTTTGTTCGTTTGTTCGTTTGTTCCTTTGTTCGTTGGTTCGTTTGTTCGTTGGATCGTTGGTTCGTTGGTTCGTTGGTTCGTTTGTTCGTTTGTTCGTTTGTTCGTTTGTTCGTTGGTTCGTTGGTTCGTTGGTTCGTTGGTTCGTTGTTTCGTTGTTTCGTTGTTTCGTTGGTTCGTTGGTTCGTTGGTTCGTTGGTTCGTTGGTTCGTTGTTTCGTTGTTTCGTTGTTTCGATGTTTCGTTGTTTCGTTGTTTCGTTGTTTCGTTGTTTCGTTGTTTCGTTGTTTCGTTGTTTCGTTGTTTCGTTGTTTCGTTGTTTCGTTGTTTCGTTGTTTCGTTGTTTCGTTGTTTCGTTGTTTCGTTGTTTTGTTGTTTCGTTGTTTCGTTGTTTCGTTGTTTCGTTGTTTCGTTGTTTCGTTGTTTCGTTGTTTCGTTGTTTCGTTGTTTCGTTGTTTCGTTGTTTCGTTGTTTCGTTGTTTCGTTGTTTCGTTGTTTCGTTGTTTCGTTGTTTCGTTGTTTCGTTGTTTCGTTGTTTCGTTGTTTCGTTGTTTCGTTGTTTCGTTGTTTCGTTGTTTCGTTGGTTCGTTTATTTCTTTGTCTGTTTGTTCGTTTGTTCGTTTGTTCGTTTGTTCTTTTGTTCGTTGGTTCGTTGGTTCGTTGGTTCGTTGGTTCGTTGGTTCGTTGGTTCGTTGGTTCGTTGGTTCGTTGGTTCGTTGGTTCGTTGGTTCTTTGGTTCCTTGGTTCGTTGGTTCGTTGGTTCGTTTGTTCGTTTGTTTCTTTGTCTCTTTGTTCGTTTGTTCGTTTGTTCGCTTGTTCGTTTGTTCGTTTGTTCGTTTGTTCGTTTGTTCGTTTGTTCGTATGTTCGTTTGTTCGTTTGTTCGTTTGTTCGTTTGTTCGTTTGTTCGTTTGTTCGTTTGTTCGTTTGTTCGTTTGTTCGTTTGTTCGTTTGTTCGTTTGTTCGTTTGTTCGTTTGTTCGTTTGTTCGTTTGTTCGTTGGTTCGTTGTGTCGTTGTGTCGTTGTGTCGTTGTGTCGTTGTGTCGTTGTTTCGTTGTTTCGTTGTTTCGTTGTTTCGTTGTTTCGTTGTTTCGTTGTTTCGTTGTTTCGTTGTTTCGTTGTTTCGTTGTTTCGTTGTTTCGTTGTTTCGTTGTTTCGCTGTTTCGTTGTTTCGTTGTTTCGTTGTTTCGTTGTTTCGTTGTTTCGTTGTTACGTTGTATCGTTGTTTCGTTGGTTCGTTGTTTCGTTGTTTCGTTGTTTCGTTGTTTCGTTGTTTCGTTGTTTCGTTGTTTCGTTGTTTCGTTGTTTCGTTGTTTCGTTGTTTCGTTGTTTCGTTGTTTCGATGTTTCTTTGTTTCGTTGTTTCGTTGTTTCGTTGTTTCGTTGTTTCGTTGTTTCGTTGGTTCGTTTGTTTCTTTGTCTGTTTGTTCGTTTGTTCGTTGTTTCGTTGTTTCGTTGTTTCGTTGTTTCGTTGTTTCGTTGTTTCGTTGTTTCGTTGGTTCGTTGGTTCGTTGGTTCGTTGGTTCGTTGGTTCGTTGGTTCGTTGGTTCGTTGGTTCGTTGTTTCGTTGTTTCGTTGTTTCGTTGTTTCGTTGTTTCGTTGTTTCGTTGTTTCGTTGTTTCGTTGTTTCGTTGTTTCGTTGTTTCGTTGTTTCGTTGTTTCGTTGTTTCGTTGTTTCGTTGTTTCGTTGTTTCGTTGTTTCGTTGTTTCGTTTGTTTCTTTGTCTCTTTGTTCGTTTGTTCGCGTATTCGTTTGTTCGTTTGTTCGTTTGTTCGTTTGTTCGTTTGTTCGTATGTTCGTTTGTTCGTTTGTTCGTTTGTTCGTTTGTTCGTTTGTTCGTTTGTTCGTTTGTTCGTTTGTTCGTTTGTTCGTTTGTTCGTTTGTTCGTTTGTTCGTTTGTTCGTTTGTTCGTTTGTTCGTTTGTTCGTTGGTTCGTTGTGTCGTTGGTTCGTTGTGTCGTTGTTTCGTTGTTTCGTTGTTTCGTTGTTTCGTTGTTTCGTTGTTTCGTTGTTTCGTTGTTTCGTTGTTTCGTTGTTTCGTTGTTTCGTTGTTTCGTTGTTTCGTTGTTTCGTTGTTTCGTTGTTTCGTTGTTTCGTTGTTTCGTTGTTTCGTTGTTTCGTTGTTTCGTTGTTTCGTTGTTTCGTTGTTTCGTTGTTTCGTTGTTTCGTTGTTTCGTTGTTTCGTTGGTTCTTTTGTTTCTTTGTCTCTTTGTTCGTTTGTTCGTTTGTTCGTTTGTTCTTTTGTTCGTTGGTTCGTTGTTTCGTTGTTTCGTTGTTTCGTTGTTTCGTTGTTTCGTTGTTTCGTTGGTTCTTTTGTTTCTTTGTTTCTTTGTCTCTTTGTTCGTTTGTTCGTTTGTTCGTTTGTTCGTTTGTTCTTTTGTTCGTTGGTTCGTTGGTTCGTTGGTTCGTTGGTTCGTTGGTTCGTTGGTTCGTTGGTTCGTTGGTTCGTTTGTTCGTTGGTTCGTTGGTTCGTTGGTTCGTTGTTTCGTTGTTTCGTTGTTTCGTTGGTTCGTTGGTTCGTTGGTTCGTTGGTTCGTTGGTTCGTTGGTTCGTTGGTTCGTTGGTTCGTTGGTTCGTTGGTTCGTTGGTTCGTTGGTTCGTTGGTTCGTTGGTTCGTTGGTTCGTTGGTTCGTTGTTTCGTTGTTTCGTTGTTTCGTTGTTTCGTTGTTTCGTTGTTTCGTTGTTTCGTTGTTTCGTTGTTTCGTTGTTTCGTTGTTTCGTTGTTTCGTTGTTTCGTTGTTTCGTTGTTTCGTTGTTTCGTTGTTTCGTTGTTTCGTTGTTTCGTTGTTTCGTTGTTTCGTTGTTTCGTTGTTTCGTTGTTTCGTTGTTTCGTTGGTTCTTTTGTTTCTTTGTCTCTTTGTTCGTTTGTTCGTTTGTTCGTTTGTTCTTTTGTTCGTTGGTTCGTTGTTTCGTTGTTTCGTTGTTTCGTTGTTTCGTTGTTTCGTTGTTTCGTTGGTTCTTTTGTTTCTTTGTTTCTTTGTCTCTTTGTTCGTTTGTTCGTTTGTTCGTTTGTTCGTTTGTTCTTTTGTTCGTTGGTTCGTTGGTTCGTTGGTTCGTTGGTTCGTTGGTTCGTTGGTTCGTTGGTTCGTTGGTTCGTTTGTTCGTTGGTTCGTTGGTTCGTTGGTTCGTTGGTTCGTTGTTTCGTTGTTTCGTTGGTTCGTTGGTTCGTTGGTTCGTTGGTTCGTTGGTTCGTTGTTTCGTTGTTTCGTTGTTTCGTTGGTTCGTTGGTTCGTTGGTTCGTTGGTTCGTTGGTTCGTTGGTTCGTTGGTTCGTTGGTTCGTTGGTTCGTTGGTTCGTTGGTTCGTTGGTTCGTTGGTTCGTTGGTTCGTTGGTTCGTTGGTTCGTTGGTTCGTTGGTTCGTTGGTTCGTTGGTTCGTTGGTTCGTTGGTTCGTTGGTTCGTTGGTTCGTTGGTTCGTTGGTTCGTTGGTTCGTTGGTTCGTTGGTTCGTTGGTTCGTTGGTTCGTTGGTTCGTTGTTTCGTTGTTTCGTTGTTTCGTTGTTTCGTTGTTTCGTTGTTTCGTTGTTTCGTTGTTTCGTTGTTTCGTTGTTTCGTTGTTTCGTTGTTTCGTTGTTTCGTTGTTTCGTTGTTTCTTTGTCTGTTTGTTCGTTTGTTCGTTGTTTCGTTGTTTCGTTGTTTCGTTGTTTCGTTGTTTCGTTGTTTCGTTGGTTCGTTGGTTCGTTGGTTCGTTGGTTCGTTGGTTCGTTGGTTCGTTGGTTCGTTGGTTCGTTGTTTCGTTGTTTCGTTGTTTCGTTGTTTCGTTGTTTCGTTGTTTCGTTGTTTCGTTGTTTCGTTGTTTCGTTGTTTCGTTGTTTCGTTGTTTCGTTGTTTCGTTGTCTCTTTGTTCGTTTGTTCGTTTGTTCGTTTGTTCGTTTGTTCGTTTGTTCGTTTGTTCGTTTGTTCGTTTGTTCGTTTGTTCGTTTGTTCGTTTGTTCGTTTGTTCGTTTGTTCGTTTGTTCGTTTGTTCGTTTGTTCGTTTGTTCGTTTGTTCGTTTGTTCGTTTGTTCGTTTGTTCGTTTGTTCGTTTGTTCGTTTGTTCGTTTGTTCGTTTGTTCGTTTGTTCGTTTGTTCGTTTGTTCGTTTGTTCGTTTGTTCGTTTGTTCGTTTGTTCGTTTGTTCGTTTGTTCGTTTGTTCGTTTGTTCGTTTGTTCGTTTGTTCGTTTGTTCGTTTGTTCGTTTGTTCGTTTGTTCGTTTGTTCGTTTGTTCGTTTGTTCGTTTGTTCGTTTGTTCGTTTGTTCGTTTGTTCGTTTGTTCGTTTGTTCGTTTGTTCGTTTGTTCGTTTGTTCGTTTGTTCGTTTGTTCGTTTGTTCGTTTGTTCGTTTGTTCGTTTGTTCGTTTGTTCGTTTGTTCGTTTGTTCGTTTGTTCGTTTGTTCGTTTGTTCGTTTGTTCGTTTGTTCGTTTGTTCGTTTGTTCGTTTGTTCGTTTGTTCGTTTGTTCGTTTGTTCGTTTGTTCGTTTGTTCGTTTGTTCGTTTGTTCGTTTGTTCGTTTGTTCGTTTGTTCGTTTGTTCGTTTGTTCGTTTGTTCGTTTGTTCGTTTGTTCGTTTGTTCGTTTGTTCGTTTGTTCGTTTGTTCGTT
This sequence comes from Andrena cerasifolii, assembly GCF_050908995.1. Lineage (NCBI taxonomy): Eukaryota > Metazoa > Arthropoda > Insecta > Hymenoptera > Andrenidae > Andrena > Andrena cerasifolii. The sequence continues at coordinate 747 of NW_027485098.1, read as the reverse complement.
TGTTCGTTTGTTCGTTTGTTCGTTTGTTCGTTTGTTCGTTTGTTCGTTTGTTCGTTTGTTCGTTTGTTCGTTTGTTCGTTTGTTCGTTTGTTCGTTTGTTCGTTTGTTCGTTTGTTCGTTTGTTCGTTTGTTCGTTTGTTCGTTTGTTCGTTTGTTCGTTTGTTCGTTTGTTCGTTTGTTCGTTTCGTTTGTTCGTTTGTTCGTTTGTTCGTTTGTTCGTTTGTTCGTTTGTTCGTTTGTTCGTTGGTTCGTTGTGTCGTTGTGTCGTTGTTTCGTTGTTTCGTTGTTTCGTTGTTTCGTTGTTTCGTTGTTTCGTTGTTTCGTTGTTTCGTTGTTTCGTTGTTTCGTTGTTTCGTTGTTTCGTTGTTTCGTTGTTTCGTTGTTTCGTTGTTTCGTTGTTTCGTTGGTTCGTTTGTTTCTTTGTCTGTTTGTTCGTTTGTTCTTTTGTTCGTTTGTTCGTTTGTTCGTTTGTTCGTTGTTTCGTTGTTTCGTTGTTTCGTTGTTTCGTTGTTTCGTTGTTTCGTTGTTTCGTTGTTTCGTTGTTTCGTTGTTTCGTTGTTTCGTTGTTTCGTTGTTTCGTTGTTTCGTTGTTTCGTTGTTTCGTTGTTTCGTTGTTTCGTTGTTTCGTTGTTTCGTTGTTTCGTTGTTTCGTTGTTTCGTTGTTTCGTTGTTTCGTTGTTTCGTTGTTTCGTTGTTTCGTTGTTTCGTTGTTTCGTTGTTTCGTTGTTTCGTTGTTTCGTTGTTTCG